>NW_027361814.1:15642500-15892500 GCF_039654945.1 Dendrobates tinctorius | reverse complement strand
TTCTTTCTCAAAAGCTTTATGTTTTTATCCACGAATGAATAAAATATTTTTGGATTGTTTGGAAGCTGTAACAAATTTTTATTTTTTTGTTTTCATCCACGTGTGACTGCACTGGTTCCGTGCTTTCCCACACCACATGCCGCAATGGAACAGGTGAGCTGGTTTCTCTTTTGCTCCCAGTTTGACTCCTCACCTTACATTGTCCCTGAAGTATGGACATGTTATGTATGTAGGAACCAGAATTTAGTTTGGGAGGAGACCTGTCATATTTTTGTGCCCCCTGTTGGCACATAGGAACCATTAAACCTCCTATTCCTAAGCCAATATGCAAATTGCCTCTTCAGAGAGAAAAAGGACTTTTACTCTACAGCGCCACCTATTGGTAGTAGTGATCCTACAAGTCACAATCAACCCTTTAATGAGTCTTGTAATATGACTTAGGATAAAAGCCAAATCAGTATCTCAATTTGCAGACACGGTGTTTCGGGCTATTGGCACTCGTCAGAGCAAAGTATGAGATCTGATTTGGCTAGGTGAGAGGCTTTGGGCTGAGGTCTAAGGAGTAAGGTTTCTCCTTGTGGAGAGTGACATACCAGCTCTGGCTTGTCAAGGTGAGGAGGCTTATTCGTCGTGCAATGCTCCTCTGGGAAATTTAATATGCAAATTGCCTCTTCAGAGAGAAAGAGGACTTTTACTCTACAGCGCCACCTATTGGTAGTAGCGATCCTACAAGTCACAATCAACCCTTTAACGAGTCTTGTAATATGACTTAGGATAAAAGCCAAATCAGAATCTCAATTTGCAGACACGGTGTTTCGGGCTATTGGCCCTCGTCAGTGCAAAGTATGAGATCTGATTTGGCTAGGTGAGAGGCTCTGGACTGAGGTCTAAGGGGTAAGGTTTCTCCTTGTGGAGAGTGACATACCAGCTCTGGCTTGTCAACCTTACCCCTTAGACCTCAGTCCAGAGCCTCTCACCTAGCCAAATCAGATCTCATACTTTGCACTGACGAGGGACAATAGCCCAAAACACCATGTCTGCAAATTGAGATTCTGATTTGGCTTTTATCCTAAGTCATATTACAAGACTCATTAAAGGGTTGATTGTGACTTGTAGGATCGCTACTACCAATAGGTGGAGCTGTAGAGTAAAAGTGCTCTTTCTCTCTGAAGAGGCAATTTGCATATTAAATTTCCCAGAGGAGCATTGCACGGCGAATAAACCTCCTTACCTTGACAAGCCAGAGCTGGTATGTCACTCTCCACAAGGAGAAACCTTACCCCTTAGACCTTATTCCTAAGCCAGGATTTTATCCTTTGTTATTGCCAATGACTAAGGGTAAGAGATATTTTTGTGTAAGGGAAGTTTGGCTTAAATTTTACATTGCAACACAAGTTTTGGATCAAATAACTGCTGACAGACAAATCTATTTTACTCTTGTATCACTCGGAGAATTGTGACAGTGTGGAGCTTTCAACTCAATCATACAGAAGTCAATAAACAGTGAACTTTGGATGCTGCCAATGTAAGGTTATTAAATAACTTAGTGGTCAAGTTTAACAGCAACTTCAAACTTTTTGTCTACTATGGGGCACCAGGGGGATTCTGCCAAACCTATAGTCTTTTAAAAGTATAATGTTTATTTAGACATTAATACATAAGTTCCAGTTCTAGAGGAAAGGAGTTTTCACAGAACTTTGTTTTAAAGGGAACCTGTCACCAGAAACAATGCTGTTAACCTGCAGCTATGCGGTTAATCTGCGTGTTAACAGTGTTATTATGCTGTCCAGCACCTGCACGTAGTTGAATGATCTTTATTCTCCCCGCCAGCATTTGGTTATCAGTCATGCGGGGCGATGCAGCATCGGTTCACTCACTGCTCTGAGTATAGAAAGCAGCTGTAACTGTGCCCCCTGGCCCTGACTGACAGCTGGGGGCGCGGTTACAGCTGCTCAATGACTGAACCAGTGCCGCCCTGAATATTGAATACTGAAGAAGGGAATAAACATAATTTTCTCCCAGCTGCTTTCGGCTGCGCGCAGGCGCCGGACAGCATGATAACACTGTTAACCCTCAGATTACCCCGATATCAGCAGGTTAACAGCATTATTCCTGGTGACAGGTTCCCTTTAAAGTCATGTCTCTATGCAGCCCTGAGCAACTCTATATTTATACCATTAAATTTGCTTACCCTTGACTAGATTCAGATCCTTGCCATGTCACCACTTAAGTTCGCTTCTGGTCCTGTATCAGATCAAGAGCCTTATGCTTGGCTGCTCTTAAATTGAACATATCGCCATTACTGATGTCTAGTGATGAGCGAACGTGCTCGCCACTATTCGGTACTCGCCCGAGTATCACTGTGTTCGGTGTACACGGCGAGCACAGAGTATTTCCAGGATTACTCGGTGGGAACTTGAGTCTCCACCCAGCAATTTTGGTGGACTTTAGAGACCCAATCACAGTGCAGGGATTGTTTTCCAGGCCATGAAATGCTGCAGCCATCTTTCTTGTGGTCGTACAGTGATTGGCTGGCCTCAGAGAATCATCAGGGGTATAATGGACCGGACACCGCCCTGCTCGCCACATTCAGCTCCGGATTGAGAGAGTGTAGGGAGAGCGGCTGCCTTGATAGGGTCAGAATTGGGCATTTCTTAGTTAGTGTGGGTTCTACAATCCTAAATACATCCAGCTAAACCAACAGTCTTTGTAAGGACTAATTCTGGAGTATATAGGTTCCAGTGTTAGGCAGGCAGGGGAGTGTACATTGCTGTATACACATCAGTGCAAGGTGTGCAGGCACTGTATGTGTGTATTTAGAGCATTGCATATATCATATCTGTGCGTGCTGAAATTTTGGCCAGTTTATGGCTTTTTTCTCTTTTGTGCCTGGCTGCTAGTTTTGATTCAATAAAGTAGTATTTAGGCCAAAAAAAAGGCCACCCACTTTTTGGTGCGGTATCTTTGTGCCAGCTCTTATCTGTGCGTGGTGAGAATTTGGCCAGTTTACGGCATTTTTCTCTTTTGTGCCTGTCTGTTAGTTTTGCTTCAATAAAGCAGTATTTAGGCCAAAAAAAAATAAAAAAGGCCACACATTTTTTTGGTGTGGTATCTTCGTGCCAGCTCTTATCTGTGCCTGGTGAAATTTTGACCAGTTTACGGCTTTTTACACTTTTGTGCCTGGCTGTTAGTTTTGCTTAAATTAAGCAGTATTTAGGCCAAAAAAAAGGCCACCCATTTTTTGGTGCTGTACCTTCGTGCCAGCTCTTATCTGTGCGTGCTTAAATTTTGGCCAGTTTACGTTTTTTTTCTCGTTTTTGCCTGGCTGTTAGTTTTGCTTAAATAAAGCAGTATTTAGGCCAAAAAAAATAAAAGCTGTATTTATGCAAAAAAAAAAGAGCATTCATTTTTTGGTGCGGTATCTTCGTGCCAGCTCTTATCTGTGCATGTTTAAATTTTGGCCAGTTTACGGATTTTTTCTCTTTTTTGCCTGGCTGTTAGTTTTGCTAAAATAAAGCAGTATTTAGGCCAAAAAAAATTAAAAAAGCAACCCATTTTTTGGTGAAGTGTCTTCGTGCAAGCTCTTATCTGTGCGTGGTGAAATTTTGGCCAGTTTACAGCTTTTTTCTCTTTTGTGCTTTGCTGTTACTTTTGCTTCAATAAAGCAATATTTAGGCAAAAAAAAAAATAAAAAAGGCCACCCATTTTTTGGTGTGGTATCTTCGTGCCAGCTCTTATCTGTGCGTGCTAAAATTTTGGGCCAGTTTACGGCTTTTTCTGTTTTGTGCCTGGCTGTTAGTTTTGCTTCAATAAAGCAGTATTTAGGCCAAAAAAATAAAAAGGCCACCCATGTTTTGGTGCGGTATCTGCTTGCCAGCTCTTATCTGTGCGTGGTGAAATTTTGGCTAGTTTACATCTTTTTTCTCTTTTGTGCCTGGCTGTTAGTTTTGCTTCAATAAAGCAGTATTTAGGCAAAAAAGGCCACTCATTTTTGGGTACTTGGAATGCCCCGCAAGGCCGGGGGAACTCTGTATCGGGCCTTTCAGGCTCTTTTAAGGGGGAAAGTGTCATGGTGGTGATGGTGACCCGGTCCATGGCCCCTGGGTTTCCAATAAAGAAGATGGAAGTTTAAATGAGGGGAAAGATGGTGGGATAATTAATTGGGAAAAGGGGAATCGTGACGCCACCCGTGGTACTCGGCTAGAGTAGCCGACTCTGCGGTGCAGATCCACTGGGGCGGTGTTAAAGCAGCCAAGATGGTGAAGCTCTCCACAGGCAGAGCTGTGTCCTAGGGCAGTTCAGCCGGTGACGGTGCTGGTGTATGCAGTGTATGGTAGGCGAGTTGTAAATGACTCCAAAGACACAGTTAGGTGCAGTTTCTGGGTTTTTACTCACAAGTCTTGTGCACAAGATGACCCGCTTGGTACTGTGTCACCTTTCTCTCTCTGATTGGATACCCACAATCACTCCACTACCTTCCACACTAACTCCCCAACACCATTTCCTAGCCAGTCTGGGAAGAGGCCATCCTCCCGAAGGGTACACCCAGATGCCCTGACTAAACTAGTGTGTGTTGGGTGCAAGTGATAGGAGTCCTGGGTGGTGATCCCTCCTTACCTGAGGGTGGGATACCACACCTCTGGATGAGGTGCAGTACCTCTGTGGCGACCGGACTCTCAGAGGTGCCACATACTTAAACTTCATGCCAGCTCCTATCTGTGCGTGGTGAAATTTTGGTCTGTTTACAGCTTTTTTCTCTTTTTTCCTGACTGTTAGTTTTGCTTCAATAAAGCAGTATTTAGACAAAAAAAGGCCACCCATTTTTTGGTGCGGTATCAACGTGCCAGCTCTTATCAGTGCGTGCTTAATTTTGGTCAGTTTATGGCTTTTTTCTTCTTTTTGCCTCGCTGTTAGTTTAGCTTAAATAACACAATATTTAGGCCAAAAAATAATAAAAAAGGTCACCCATTTTTTGGTGCGGTATCTTCGTACCAGTTCTTATTTGTGTATGGTGAAATTTTGGCGAGTTTATGGCTTTTTTCTCTTTTGTGCCTGGCTGTTACTTTTGCTTCAATAAAGCAGTATGTAAGCAAAAAAAATAAAAAAGGTCACCCATTTTTTGATGCAGTATCTTCATTTCAGTTCTTATCTGTGCGTGGTGAAATGTTCACCAGTTTAGGGCTTTTTTCTCTTTTTTGCCTGACTGTTAGTTTTGCTTAAATAAAGCAGTATTTAGGCCAAAAAAAAAATAAAAAAGCCACCCATTTTTTGGTGTGGTATCTCCGTGCCAGCTCTTTTCTGTGTGTGCTTAAATTTTGTCCAATTTACGGCTTTTTTCTTGTTTTTGCCTGCTTTTAATTTAGCTTAAATAACACAATATTTAGGCCAAAAAATAATAAAAAAGGTCACCCATTTTTTGGTGCGGTATCTTCGTACCAGTTCTTATTTGTGTATGGTGAAATTTTGGCGAGTTTATGGCTTTTTTCTCTTTTGTGCCTGGCTGTTACTTTTGCTTCAATAAAGCAGTATGTAAGCAAAAAAAATAAAAAAGGTCACCCATTTTTTGATGCAGTATCTTCATTTCAGTTCTTATCTGTGCGTGGTGAAATGTTCACCAGTTTAGGGCTTTTTTCTCTTTTTTGCCTGACTGTTAGTTTTGCTTAAATAAAGCAGTATTTAGGCCAAAAAAAAAATAAAAAAGCCACCCATTTTTTGGTGTGGTATCTCCGTGCCAGCTCTTTTCTGTGTGTGCTTAAATTTTGTCCAATTTACGGCTTTTTTCTTGTTTTTGCCTGCTTTTAATTTAGCTTAAATAACTCAATATTTAGGCCAAAAAAATAATAAAAAAAGCAACCCATTATTTGGTGCAGTATCTTCGTGCCAGCTCTTATATGTGCGTAGTGAAATTTTGGCCAGTTTACGGCTTTTTTCTCTTCTTTGCCTGGCTGTTAGTTTTGCTTAAATAAAGCAGAAGTTAGGCCAAAAAAAAGAAAAAAGGTCACACATTTTTTGGTGGGTTACAATCGTGCCAGCTCTTTTCTGTGCGTGGTGAAATTTTGGCTAGTTTACGGCTTTTTTCCTTTTCGTATCTGGCTCTTAGTTTTGCTTAAATAAAGCAGTATTTAGGCCAAAAAAAAATAAAAATGTCCACCCATTTTTTGGTGCGGTATCTGCTTGCCAGCTCTTATCTGTGCGTGGTGAAATTTTGGCTAGTTTAAGGCTTTTTTCTCTTTTGTGTCTGGCTCTTAGTTTTGCTTAAATAAAGCAGTATTTAGGTAAACAAAAAAATAAAAAAGGCCACCCATTTTTGATGCGGTATCTTCATGCCAGCTCTTATCTGTGCGTGTTAAAATTTTGGGCCAGTTTACGGCTTTTTCTGTTTTGTGCCTGGCTGTTAGTTTTGCTTCAATAAAGCAGTATTTAGGCAAAAAAAAAGCCACCCATTTTTTCGTACTGTATCTTCGTGCCAGCTCTTATCTGTGCATGCTCAAATTTTGGCCAGTTTACGGCTTTTTTCTCTTTTTTTCCTGGCTGCTAGTTTTGCTTCAATAAAGCAGTATTTAGGTGAAAAAAAAAAAAGCCACCATTTTTTTGGTCCGGTATCTTTGTGCCAGCTCTTAACTGTGAGTCGTGAAATTTTGGCCAGTTTACGGCTTTTTTCTCTTTTGTGCCTTGCTCTAAGTTTTGCTTTAATAAAGCAGTGTTTAGGCAAAACAATAAATAAAAAAGGCCACCCATTTTTTGGTGCGGTATCTTCGTGCCAGCTGTGCGTGCTTAAATTTTTGGCCAGTTTACGGCTTTTTCTGTTTTGTGCCTGGCTGTTAGTTTTGCTTCAATAAAGCAGTATTTAGGCCAAAAAAATAAAAAAGGCCACCCATGTTTTGGTGCGGTACCTTTGTGTCAGCTCTTTTCTGTGCGTAGTGAAATTTTGGCCAGTTTACGGCTTTTTCTGTTTTGTGCCTGGCTGTTAGTTTTGCTTCAATAAAGCAGTATTTAGGCAAAAAAAAAAAAAAAAAGACCACCCATTTTTGGTGTGGTATCTTCGTGCCAGCTCTTATCTAAGCGTGCTAAAATTTTTGGCCAGTTTACGGCTTTTTCTGTTTTGTGCCTGGCTGTTAGTTTTGCTTCAATAAAGCAGTATTTAGGCAAAAAAAAAAAAAAAAAGACCACCCATTTTTGGTGTGGTATCTTCGTGCCAGCTCTTATCTAAGCGTGCTAAAATTTTTGGCCAGTTTACGGCTTTTTCTGTTTTGTGCCTGGCTGTTAGTTTTGCTTCAACAAAGCAGTATTTAGGCAAAAAAAAAGGCCACCCATTTTTTCGTACTTTATCTCTATGCCAGCTCCTATCTGTGCATGATGAAATTTTGGTTAGTTTACTGCTTTTTTCTCTTTTGTGCCTCGCTGTTAGCTTTGCTTCAGTAAAGCAGTATTTAGGCAAAAAATAATAAAAAAGGCCACCCATTTTTTGTCACGGTTTCTTCGTGCTAGTGTGGCGCCCCCAGGGGTATGGTTGCCACAGTGGCTTTGCCGTCCTCCAGGGGAGGGTAATGCCAGGCTTGGAGGCAATGATGGGTCTCTCGCAGTCAATCAATGCATGCAACACAGTTCCACTCCAGGCCAGCAGGGGGAACTCTGAACCGGGATTAAGGGGAGGAGTGCTCTCTGAGGGCCAAGAGGAAGGAGTAGTCAGTTAGTCTGCGGAGGGTGAAGTGTGCAGACGTGTAGAGAGAAGCTGGAGGTTGAGCTGTGGAAGGCGAGCTCCCTCAGCATGAGAGCGCATGAACTGGAGCCTGGTCTCCACGGTTGTACGGATACTAACAGTCCTGCAACAGATACCAGAGGAGTAGGAGGCTGTAAATGCCCTACTCCCATCTAAGACTTGAAGGCACAACAGCAGCTTGGATAGAGAGCCGGGACTCAGAAGAGGAGAGATCCCGAGATAGGCTACAGCTGTCTGCCATGCAAGTAAGATTCTTGAGAACATCTGACAGGAGGAACTTCAGTGTAACTCAGTACTTGGAGTACTTCATTCCAATATGCGCTAGGAAGGAGACTGCACAGCCCATCTGCTGAGAGAGAATCCCTGAATTGCTTCCAGGCTAGCCTACTCCGTTACCATCTGTAATCAGGACCCTGGACTGCAGTTATCAAGTAAAGGTACAGAAACTGCACCCTGCTGTGTCTTGTCTGCTTCCTACCCTTCCGGCACTGTTACATCCCCGTGTCAATTACATCTACACTGCCCTGGGACTACAGCTTCACCTGTGGGAAGCTTTTACATCTCTGCTGCACCATACCATCAGTCCCAGTGGATTTGCATGCAGCGTCGGCTTAACATCCCACTTGCCAAACACCACAGGTGGCGTCACGAACTATTCCATTCCCTACAAACCACCATTCAACACCCTTTTACTTGGGCGCCCAGGGCCACAGACCGGGTCACTGCTACTGTGACACATACTGCTGACACCGGCCCGATACGGAGTACCCCACAGACATGGAAGGACGACCCAACTTGGCATCGCGAACAGGATTACAGAGCCCGGTATCCCCGGGTCCAGTGTGCCATAGACTGTGTTTGTGCAAAAGACTATGTGGGCACCATTGCCGCCATTGCCACGCTGATTGGCGCACGCGGGAAACAAAAGAGTCGGGCCTTCGTGGGCGGAGCCCCTCTGGGAGCGCGAAGCAGTGAAGTCCGGCATGGGGAGAAGAGGAAAAGCACGTGAGAAGTGGGAGGAGCTGAGGCCTACAGCTCCGGCGTTCCCCGGATCATCCCGCCGGTAAGCCTGCGCAACCCCCGGCCCTGGCTAACGTTCACTAAGGGGAAGAGAATGTCCGTGCCAGACGGCGACGCAGCTGCGGGTGCCGTTGTCAACCCCGCAGCACCGCCAGGAGGAGCGCCCGCCGCAGCGGTCTACATAATGCCGCTGTCTATGCCCTACATACCGGGAGCGGCCTGGCTACCGCAGTACTCGGGTGAGTCACATACCCTGAGTGAATTTAAAGAGAGACTGTGCAGCTTGTTTAAAGTATACCCTCTGTCTGAAGGCCAGAAAGTGAATATCCTGATTGGACAGCTAACGGGTGCAGCACAGAGGAAGGTGAAAGCCTGGCATGACATCGATAAAGAGACTGTTGCAAAGGTCCTGGCCAAGCTGAGAAACACCTTTGACACTCGTACTGCAGCTGAAATCAAGATGAGGTTCTTTGGCTGTAAACAGAAGGCGCAAGACAGTATAAGGGACTATGCTCTCAACCTGCAGGAGGCGCTGCGAGCAGTTAAGCAAGTTGATCCTGACAGTGTGAAAGATGAAGATAAACTGTTAAAGGAGCAGTTCATTGAAGGACTCCTGTCCAGTACCCACAGGGGGCAGTTACGCATCCTAACCCTGCAAGACCCTGATCTGGACTTTGCTGATTTTAAGGACAGGGCTATACGAGTATTGCAGTAACCCACTGACAGCCGTCCAGCGCCCCTGAGATGCCCAGCGATCACCTACCACCAGGAAGCGACGTCTTTCCCTTACATCCCTGTGGAGGCTGATGCACAGACTCTGGATAAAGACCCTACAGAAGAGCTGCGTCTTCAGGTCCAGGAGTTGACAAAAGGGATGATTGCACTTACTAAAACAGTGCAGTCCCTGCTGGTGTCCTCCAAAGAAAAGGTCCAGCTTGCTTCCAGTCCAGAGGATGTCCCATGGCTCCGGAGGAGGAGAGCCCCACCACTTTGAGGAAGGAACAACGATCGCTATGACCAGGATGGACGTCCCATCTGTCGTCGCAGTTACAAGGCAGGTCATCTTGCAAAGTGCTGTTCTTTAAACGAGCAACCCCTGGGGCAGAGGGCCAACCCCCAGGAGTAGGATCCCCAGGCCCAAAGAACTGGAGAGCCAAGTATGTGGGAGGGAGACCGATCCTTCCTGTGTTGATTGATGGCATCCCCATGAACGCTCTGCTGGACACTGGCTTCCAGGTGACCATTATGCCGTACATTCTTTACATGAGGTATTGGGCTGATTCTGAACTCACCTGTTGCCCAACTGATGAACTGACAGTAGTTGCCAGTAATGGTCAGTCTTTGCTGCAGATTGGATGTAAAGAGATTACTGTTAAAGTGGGTCGGGTAGAGTTAAAATCTCAAGGTCTGATAGTTGTTGATATTGATCGACGTGAATGTAATCCCATGATGCCTCTTGGTACAAATGTAATTGAAAACTGTCTGTCCGAGGTTATTGTCTTATTGCAACAGGTGGCTGAGACTGCTGGTTCCAGTGAACAACGAGTCCTGCAGAAGGAGATCAGAGCCCTGATGTAAAGACAAAAGGTAGAACTCTCTGGTGGAGAGATTGGCAGCGTCAGAGTGAGTGATGCATTCGCCATTGCAATACCCCCAGATGTGAAATGTTGGTTTGGTGTCGGGCAGCTATAGGTCTTAGAGGGAGAGATTACCAGGCATTGGTAAAACCAGTATACTCCGATAGCAGGCCCACTGTCCTGACAGCCAGAGGGGTGGTTGATGTACGGAAAGGGAGAGTACCTGTACGTCTTTTGAATTGTGGGGAGGAAGAGGCCACAATACTTCGGTATGCCACAGTTGCTAAGCTGCTCACTGTTAATAACAACTCATTGCAGGCAGCAGAGCCCTTGGTCTCGTCCGACCAGGTGGAGGACAATGGCTCTGGAAAGCAGCTAGAGAAGTGGTGCCAGCAACTGCAGGTGGGAACTGACTCTACGCCCTCATACCAGAAAAATGGGGTTTACAGAGTGACATAAGAGTATGAGCGGGTATTCAGCAAACACCCACTAGACTTTGGGCAGGCAAAAGGGATTCAACATCATATCCCCACTGGAGACCATCCATCCATAAAGGAGAGGTACAGACCTATACCCCCAACACAGTACCAATGTGCTAAGAGTATGTTGAAAGAGATGAAGGAAGCTGGGGTTATCAGAGACAGTTGTAGCCCATGGGCAGCCCCCATAGTTTTTTCTAAAGAAAAAGGATGGTACCATGAGAATGTGTGTTGATTACAGGAAAATTAACAGCATTGCACATAAAGATGCCTACCCATTACCTAGAATTGAGGAATCACTAGCTGCACTTAAAACTGCTAACTACTTTTCCACCTTGGATCTCATCAGTGGGTATTGGCAGGTTCCCGTGGCAGAGGCAGACAAGGAGAAAACAGCATTTACCACTCCAATGGGTCTCTGTGAGTTCAATTATATGCCATTTGGGCTCTGCCCTGCCCCAGGAACATTTCAACGGCTGATGGAGTGCTGCCTGGGACACATGAACTTTGAGACGGTCCTGTTATACCTGGATGATGTCATTGTTTTCTCTAAAACCTATGAAGATCATCTGGAACACCTGGCCAAAGTGTTTGAAGCTTTGCCCAATTTTGGCCTGAAGGTGAAGCCTTCCAAATGCCACCTCCTGAAACCCAAGGTACAGTACCTCGGTCATGTGGTCAGTGCAGAAGGTGTGGCACCACATCGTGACAAGGTCGCAGTCATCCGGGACTGGCCGAAGCCCAGCAACCTCCATGAAGTATGCCAATTCCTTGGACTGGTAGGCTACTACTGAAGATTTATCAAAGGCTTTACTGAAGTGGCCACCCCTATGCAAAATCTCCTGGTGGGGCAGTCCAAGAAAACCAAACAGAATAATTCCACATTTGAATGGACTGAGGAGTTGGAGAGGTCCTTCACCAGATTGAAGATGGCTCTCACAGGTGACGAAGTTCTGGCCTACCCAGATTATGACAAATCCTTTGTGCTGTACACGGATGCCAGCAACGTGGGACTAGGAGCAGTACTGTCGCAGGTACAGAATGGGAAAGAAAGAGTGATCTCCTACGCCAGCAGGCAGTTGCGTCCCACCGAATGGAACCCTGACAATTACAGTTCTTTCAAGCTGGAGTTCCTGGCCATAGTCTGGGCTGTCACCGAAAGGTTCAAACATTACCTAGCCTCCGCCAAGTTTACTATTTTCACGGACAACCATCTGTTGACTCACTTGGACACTGCGAAACTAGGTGCACTGGAACAGCGATGGATGGCCCGGCTATCTAACTATGAATTTACCATCAAGTACCGGGCAGGGCACAAGAATGCCAATGTTGATGCACTGTCCAGGATGCCTAATCTGCCAGAGGCAGGAGAAGACCCTGAGGCTCTTGAAGAAAGAGAGCTACCTCCCTTCCACCGGCCACTTGCGGCCCAATGTGCTCAAGGAGTGAGAAACAGACGGTCTGGCTTGAAGGAGGTCACCCTGAATCCATTGCCCCATCATGACTGGGCAGAAACGCAAGATAGTGAGCCTGCAGTCCGCCTGGTGAAAGATCTGCTGGCACAAGCTGACTCACGCCCAGAGTCAGATGCTCCTGAAGAAACCCAGCAGTTGTGGAAGGAGAGAGGCTGGCTGTTTATCTATGAAGGGAAGCTGTGTCGGAGGAGTATCAATGCCCACACTCATGAGCTGGTCTGGCAGGTGATAGTCCCCCCAAAGAGAGAGGCACCAATGGTCCTGGAAGCATACCACAATGGAGCTGGACACTTCGGATGGAAGAAGTTGGAAGCATTGCTCTGGGAGAGGTTCTACTGGGTTGGTATGAGTAAAGCCATTGAGAGGTGGTGCCGGGAGTGTGGACAATGTAACCTGCGCAGAAAGGATCGAAACAGCCAGAGAGCTCCTCTACAGCCAATCATCACCAAACAGCCACTGGAGTTGGTAGCTCTGGACCATGTGAAGCTGGTTCCAAGCCGGTCAGGTTACCTCTATGCTCTTACCATTGTGGACCACTATTCAAGATTCCTGGTAGTTGTGCCTGTCAAAGATCAAACTGCCCGGACAGCAGCCAGAGCATTCCAACAGCACTTTTGTAGACCACATGGGTATCCTGAGAGAGTGCTTACAGATCAAGGTCCAGCTTTCGAGGCAGAAGTGTTCCAGGAATTCTGTAACCTGTATGGTTGTAAGAAGATCCTGACGACACCGTACCACCCACAGACCAATGGCATGTGTGAGAAGATGAACCAGGTAGTGATTGACCTCCTGAAGACTTTGCCCTTGGAGGAGAGAAATCTGTAGCCAGAGAAGTTGCCAGATCTGGTGGACCTCTACAACCATATTCCAGTGAACTCCACTAACTGTACCCCAGCATACCTGATGAGAGCGAGGCCTGGCAAATTGCCTATAGATTTGGACATGGGAGTCCTTACGCCTAAGGTGCCATCCCCAGATGCTGACTGGGATATCGAAAGACAACAGCAGTGCAGAAGAGTACAAGAATGTGTGGAGAAGAGTTTGGCCCAGGCAAGACAAAAGCAAGAGAAGCTTTACAATCAGAATGCACCTGCAGTTCCCTTGTCACCGGGAGAGCAAGTTCTCAAGAGGAAAAGAAGATTGCATAAGCTGGATGATCAATGGGAAGCTGAACCCTATACCGTTCTACCCTCAAATTTTGATAATACCAAGGTATGCCTTATTAGCAAAGATGAAGGAGAGACCTCAGCAGCCATATCAAGAGATCACCTGAAGTTATGTCCTGACCTGTTGAAGGAAAGAGTAGAAGAACCAGATAACATCCAGCCCATAGTGGAAGAAGAGAAGGTCAGCACAATACTTGGAGAATTCCCTGCAAATTGAACTAAAGTGAATGATGCTATAGTGGTGCCAGTGTTGATATTTCCCCAGTCGGTAGCACAGGAAGATGTGACTCAAGAAAATACTGAAGATCAGGAAAATCAGGCAGCAGAAGCCACACCAGCAGTGGAGCCAGAGAACCCTCGCCCTGCCAGTGGTGAACCTGTTGTGCCCATGGTGAGTCCAAGAGTTCCTAGACAATCTAGTATCCCTGTGCTACGTAGAACCCCCAGTAGTGTATCCAGAGCATTACACACTACACCGGTAGTTAGAACCAGGCAATCAGTAAGGGCCACTATAACACCAGTGTTACGCAGATCTACTCGTAGCACCCAAGGCATACTACAAGCTAGATTCCGCATATAAAGTAATGTAACTGCTAAGATGTATGTACATATGTAACTGTTTTTCAAGTTTGTGCCTACAGGTAACCTGTAAGAGTTTCCTTTGGATTTGCCAGTTTTATTTTATAGACATTGCCCATAGTACTTGTGTGGTCAAAAACTCTGTATATAATTCACCATTTGCCAGGAATGGACCATGGACATTGATGCTTGGACTTGTCATCACAGGACCATTTTTGAACACTTGGTTTTTGTAACTTTTTCATTTTTAAATCTTGTACAATTATTATTGTTTAACTGTTTATATGTTTTTTATATGTTTTCATGTTTTGTTCAGCCCAGGAGTGCTGACTTGCACTAGGGGGAATGTGGTGCCCCAGGAGTATGGTCGCCACAGTGGCTTTGCCTTCCTCCAGGGGAGGGTAATGCCAGGCTTGGAGGCAATGATGGGTCTCTCTCACAGTCAATCAATGCATGCAACACAGTTCCACTCCAGGCCAGCAGGGGGAACTCTGAACCGGGATTAAGGGGAGGAGTGCTCTCTGAGGGCCAAGAGGAAGGAGTAGTCAGTCTGCGGAGGGTGAAGTGTGCAGACATGTAGAGAGAAGCTGGAGGTTGAGCTGCGGAAGACAAGCTCCCTCAGCATGAGAGCGCATGAACTAACGGTCCTGCAACAGATACCAGAGGAGTAGGAGGCTGTAAATGCCCTACTCCCATCTAAGACTTGAGGGCACAACAGCAGCTTGGATAAAGAGCCGGGACTCAGAAGAGGAGAGTCCCCGAGATAGGCTACAGCTGTCTGCGTGCAAGTAAGATTCTTGAGAACATCTGACAGGAGGAACTTCAGTGTAACTCAGTACTTGGAGTACTTCATTCCAATAAGCGCTAGGAAGGAGACTGCACAGCCCATCTGCTGAGAGAGAATCCCTGAATTGCTTCCAGGCTAGCCTGCTCCGTTACCATCTGTAATCAGGACCCTGGACTGCAGTTATCAAGTAAAGGTACAGAAACTGCACCCTGCTGTGTCCTGTCTGCTTCCTACCCTTCCGGCACTGCTACATCCTCGTGCCAATTACATCTACACTGCCCTGGGACTACAGCTTCACCTGTGGGATGCTTTTACATCTCTGCTGCACCATACCATCAGTCCCAGTGGATCTGCATGCAGCGTCGGCTTAACATCCCACTTGCCGAACACCACAGGTGGCATCACGAACTATTCCATTCCCTACAAACCACCATTCAGCACCCCTATTACTTGGGCGCCCAGGGCCACGGACCGGGTCACTGCTACTGTGACACATCCCACTGACACCGGCCCGGTACCGAGTACCCCACAGCCCTGGGAGGACGACCCACTAGCTCTTATCTGTGCGGGTGAAATTTTGGCCAGTTTACGCCTTTTTTCTCTTTTTTACCGGGCTTAGTTTAGCTTGAATAAAGCAGTATTTAAGCAAAAAAATAAAAAAGGCCACACAATTTTAGGTGCTGTATCTTCGTGCCAACTCTTATCTGTGCGTTCTTCAATTTTGGCCAGTATACGGCTTTAAACTCATTTTTGCTTGGCTGTTAGCTTAGCTTAAATAACTCAATATTTAGGCCAAAAAAATAATAAAAATGGCCACCCATTTTTTGGTGCGGTATCTTCATGCCAGCTCTTATATCTGCATGGTGAAATTTTGGCTAGTTTATGGCTTTTTTCTCTTTTGTGCGTAGCTGTTACTTTTGTTTCAATAAAGCAGTATTTAAGCAAAATAAAATAAAAAATGTCATCCATTTTTTGGTGCGGTATCTTTATTCCAGCTCTTATCTGTGCGTGGAGAAATGTTGACCAGTTTAGGGCTTTTTTCTCTTTTTTGCCTGGCTGTTAGTTTTGCTTAAATAAAGCAGTATTTAGGCCAAAAAAAAATAAAAAAGCCACCCATTTTTTGGTGCGGTATCTTCATGCCAGCTTTTGCCTGTGAGTGGTGATATTTTGGCCAGTTTACGCCTTTTTTCTCTTTTTTTTTTTTTATTATTATTATTATTATGCATTTATATAGCGCCATTTATTCCATGGCGCTTTACATGTGAAAGGGGAAAATATAGACAAGTATAATAATCATGTGTAAGACAAGGGACACACAAGTACATAAGGAGAGGGGACCCTGCCCGTGAAGGCTCACAGTCTACAGGGATGGGTGAGGATACAGTAGGAGAGGGTAGAGCAGGTCGTGTGGTGGTCCATTAGACCGAGGATCATTGCAGGCTGTAGGCTTGTCGGAACAGGTGGGTCTTTAGGTTCTTCTTGAAGATTTCCGTTGATGGTGAGAGTCTGATGTGTTACGGCAGAGAGTTCCAGAGTATGGGGGAAGCACGGGAGAAGTCTTTTATGTGGTTGTGGGAAGAAGAGATAAGGGGGGAGTAGAGAAGGAGATCTTGAGATGATCAAAGGTTGCGTGCGGGTAGGTACCTAGAGACCATGTCACAGATGTATGGAGGAGACAGGTTGTGGATGGCTTTGTATGTCATGGTTAGGGTTTTGAATTGGAGCCTCTGGGCAATAGGAAGCCAGTGAAGGGCCTGGCATAGGGGGGAGGCTGGGGAATAGTGGGGAGACAGGTGGATTAGTCAGGCAGCGGAGTGTAGGATGGACTGGAGTGGAGTCAGAGTGCTAGAGGGGAGGCCAGAGAGTAGGAGGTTGCAGTAGTCAAGGCGGGAGATGATAAGAGCATGCACTAGTGTTTTTGTGGTTTCGTGGTTGAGGAATGAGTGGATCCGGGAAATATTTTTGAGTTTGAGGCGGCAGGAGGAGGCAACGGCTTGGATATGTGGTTTGAAAGAGAGCGCAGTCGAGGATCACCCCAAGGCACCGAGCTTGCGGGACTGGGGAAAGAGAGCAGCCATTGACATTGATGGATAGGTCTGGTGGAGGGGTAGAGTGAGATGGGGGAAAGATGATGAATTCTGTTTTGTCCATGTTCAGTTTGAGAAAGCGAGCAGAGAAGAAGGCTGAGATAGCAGACAGACATTGTGGGATTTCAGTCAGTAAGGAGGCGAGGTTGGGTCCAGATAGGTAGATCTGCATGTCATTGGCATAGAGGTGATACTGCAAACCGTGGGATTCTATGAGCTGTCCCAAGCCAAAGGTGTAGATGGAGAATAGTAGGGGTCCTTGGACAGAGCCTTGAATAACACCAACAGACAGGGAGCGAGGTGAGGAGGTGGTGTGTGAGAGGGAGACACTGAATGTTCTGTCTGTTAGGTATGATGAGATCCATAATAGGGCCAAGTCTGTGATGCCAAGAGATGAGAGAGTCTGTAGCAGGAGGGAATGGTCTGCGGTGTCGAAGGCAGAGGACAGGTCCAGGAGAAGGAGGACAGAGTAGTGTCACTTGCTCTTGGCGGTTAGTAAGTCGTTAGTGACTTTAGTTATGGCATTTTCAGTTGAGTGATGCGGTCGGAAGCCAGATTGTAACCGTTCAAAGAGGGAACAGGAGGAGAGGTGGGAGGACAGTTCAAGATATACATGGTGTTCCAGTAGTTTTGAGGCGTAAGGGAGAAGAGATATCGGGCGATAGTTAGACACAGACGATGAATCAAGGGAGGGCTTTTTGAGAATGGGTGTGATTGAGGCATGTTTGAAGGATGAAGGAAAGACATCATTTGTAGGTGAAATGTTGAAGAAGTGTGTTAGAGATGGGATGAAGACTGTAGCCAAGTTAGGGATGAGGTGAGACGGGAGTGGGTTGAGGGCACAAGTGGTGAGGTGTGATCTTGACAGAAGGGTGGACAGCTGATCTGTCATGGTGGAGAAGCTGGCTTTTGCAGAACAGGAGTGAGCGGCTAAGAGGGGCATTGGGGGCTGCGGGCCAAAGTTTTGTCTGATTGTATCGATCTTCTGCTTAAAGAAGGATGCAAAGTCTTCAGCAGAAATGACAGGAGGGGGAGGAGGTGCTGTGGGACGGAGTAGAGAATTGAAAGTGTTGAAGAGCTGTTTAGGGTTGTGAGACAGGGAAGATATGAGAGATGCGAAGTAAGTTTGTTTTGCAGCAGAGAGCGTGGACTTAAAGCTGGCAATAGACTGCTTGTATGCGCTGAAGTGCTCAGTAGAATGGATTCTCTTCCATCTCCGCTCAGCGGCCCTGGAAACCCGTCTCAGTTCTTTGGTCAGGCTGGTCAGCCAGGGCTGCCTGTTGATTGTTCGAGTTTTGCTCTGCGTGAGGGGGGCAGCCAAATCAAGTGTTGCTGTTATTGTGGTGTTATAAAAAGTGGCAGCAGCATCTGAGTCATGAAGGGAAGCTATGCCTGTAAGAGGGAGAAGGGACTCAGAGAGTGATTGTAAATTGAGGTGTTTGAGATTCCTGCGAGGGTGAGCGAGTTTATGGAGCAGGGGTTGCGCAGTAGGAGAGGAGATGGAAGAGAATGTCAGTAGGTTGTGGTCAGACAGGGGGAGGGGTGAGTTATTGAGATTAGTGAGGAAACAGAGACGGGTGAAGATAAGGTCCAGCGTGTGACCATCTTTGTGAGTGGCCGCGGAGGACCATTGAGTGAGGCCGAGGGAAGCCGTGAGCGATAGAAGTTTAGAGGCAGCCGGGGTGGAAGTGTCAATGGGGATGTTGAAGTCACCCATGATGATGGTGGGGATGTCAGCAGAAAGGAAATGGAGTAGCCAGGTGATGAAGTGGTCGAGAAAGGTGGAGATGGCTAGTTCTGGGGGGCGATAGATGACAGCCAGTTGGAGGTTGGAGGGGGAATAGATGTAGACGGAGTACATCTCGAACGAGGGAAAAGTAGCGGAGGGTGGCAGAGGAATTGGGGTAAAGGTGCAGGTGTCAGACAGGAGCAAGCCAACTCCTCCACCACATTTGTTGCTGGGGCGAGGGGTGTGAGAGAGATGGAATCCGCCATTTTTTGCCTTGTTAGTTTTGCTTAAATAAAGCAGTATTTAGGCCAAAAAAAAATATAAAAGGCCACACAATTTTAGGTGCTGTATCTTTGTGCCAACTCTTATCTGTGCGTGCTTAAATTTTGGCCAGTATAACTATTACTATTTTTTGGCCTAAATATTGCTTTATTTAAGCTAAACTAACAGCAGGCAAAAAAAGAGAAAAAAGCCTTAAACTGGACAAAATTTAAGTACTCACAGGTAAGTATTTAGGCCAGAAAAAATAAAAAAGGCCACACATTTTTTGTTGCAGTGACTTTGTGTCAGCTCTTATTTGTGCGTAGTGAAATTTTGGCTAGTTTACGGCTTTTTTCTCTTTTTTACCTGGCTGTTAGCATTGCCTAAATATAGCAGTATTTAGGCCAAAAAAAATTAAAAAAGGCCACACATTTTTTGGTGCGGGATCTTGGTGCCAGCTCTTATCTATGCGTACTAAAATTTTGGCCAGTTTACGGCTTTTACCTCTATTTTCCCTGACTGTTAGTTTTGCTTCAATAAAGCAGTATTTAGGCCAAAAAAAATAAAAAAGGACACCCATTTTTTGATACGGTATCTTCGTGCCAGCTCTTAGCTGTGTGTGGTGAAATTTTGGATAGTTTACGGCTGTTTTCTCTTTTATGCCTGGCTGTCAGTTTTGCTTCAGTAAAGCACTATTTAGGCAAAAAAAATTAAAAAAGGCCACACATTATTTGGTGCGGTATCTTCGTGCCAGCTCTTATCAGTGCGGGCTTAAATTTTGGACAGTTTAGGGCTTCTCCTGTTTTTTGCCTGGCTTTTAGTTTTGTTTAAATAAAGCAGTATTTAGGCCAAAAAAAATTAAAAAGGCCACTCATTTTTTGGTGCAGTATCTTTGTGCCAGCTCTTATCTGTACGTGCTTAAATTTTGTCCAGTTTAAGGCTTTTTATCTTGTTTGCCTTGCTGTTAGTTTTGCTTCAATAAAGCAGTATAAAAAAAAATAGAAAAGGCCACATTTTTGCTGCGGTGTCTTCGTGCCAGTGACTCGCCCCCAGAGGCCATGGGGTACTCGGTGCCGGGCCCGTTGATTTCAATGGGAGATGTCACAGTGGCAATGACCCGGTCCGTGGCCTCAGGCGGTCAATGCAAAAGGGGTAGAGTGATGGGGATAAAGTCATTGAGATGATTCGTGACGCCACCTGTGGTTTCTGGTCAGTTTGACCAGCGCTGCAGGGTTGCTTCTCTGGGACAGATGGTGTGGTGCAGCAATGATGTTGAAGCCCTCCACAGGTAGGGCTGTAGTCCCAGGGCAGAGTAGATGAGGTTGGCAAATGAGGAGATAGTGAGGTGAAGTAGATGGAGCAGTGTTAGGCACAGAGATGTAGCAGTGCTGAGTGGGTTGGCGCAGGAAGAAGGTACCGGTGGTGGAGGTACCATTTGTGCAGGCCCCCCTGGGTGCGCTGCAGATTCATGGACCACAGAGCCTCTTGTTTCAGCCACAGACGGTGGGTCAGCTGGGCAATTTATTCCTCCAGCTGCTGGCGATCCATCGTGGAAGCAGGATCGGAGCCTTCGACTATTGCGCCGGGGAACTTCAAGCTCAGCCTCCTCGCGCTCTTCAGGCCTCCGTCCTTCCTCCAACATGGCGTCCTGGCGTTCGCTCTCCTTCCTAGACTCCTTTCCCGCCCAGGGCTTTGCTCCTCCTTCCTGGGCCGGTGTCTTCTTCCTCTGCCTCCATACCAAGCGAGTATACGAACCACTCTGGGGGTGGGCCATGTTGCTGTTGCATAGAAGTTCAGGCAGGGGAGGCCCAGGACAGTTCTCGCTCTCTTCTTAGGGCCATCCATGTTGTCACACCCTTCTTCACCATGTCGGCAGCCATTTTGAGAGTCCATTATACAGTCTATCACTTTGGTTGTTTTGCACATTTTCAGCAATATCCAATGTAATAAATCTTCAGCATACAGGACCCGGTGGTACCGGACTTCATCATCCTGTTCGTGACGCCAAAATTGGCTTGCCCCCAGAGGCCGTGGGGTACTCGGTGCCGGGCCCATTGATTTCAATGGGAGATGTCACAGTGGCAATGACCTGGTCCGTGGCCTCAGGCAGTCAATGTAAAAGGGGTAGAGTGATGGGGATAAAGTCGATTAGATGATTCGTGACGCCACCTGTGGTTTCTGGTCAGTTTGACCAGCGCTGCAGGGTTGCTTCTCTGGGACAGATGGATCAGCAACGATATTGTAGCCCTCCACAGGTAGAGCTGTAGTCCCAAGGCAGAGTAGATGAGGTTGGCAAATGAGGAGATAGTGAGGAGAAGTAGATGGTGCAGTGTTAGGCACAGAGATGTAGCAGTGCTGAGTGGGTTGGCGCAGGAAGAAGGCAATGAGACAGATGAATGCAGTTCCAGTTCTTTTACTCACGTTCTTGGCACAGACAGGTGCCTACTTTAATGCTGCGGTCTCCAGATCAGGGGCTCAGCCAACTCCCAGGCAGATGGAATTAACCTTTCCAGTTCTCCCTTTCGTGTGCCTGTTCTGAACATCTCCTCACTATCGCCTAATCTGAAGTACTTGTAGTTGTGTGTTAAACCCAAGTTCCTCCTCTCAGATGTACCTTGGAACTCTACTCGCATGACAAGTGACTGTAGCCTGCTTCCGGGACGCCATCCGTTATGTCCCGGCTCACACATAGGCTGCCACCGTGTCTTCGAGTCTTTTGTGGGAATAGAGTGGTCACAGCTCCTATTCCTCCGGTGTCTGCTGCTGGAACATTAGTTTCACAAACAGCCTCGGGGACCGGACCCCAGCCATGCGCTTCAAACTTCAGGAAGGGCTCTGCTCTAACCCTAGACCTTAGTTCTCTTCTCCTTACGTTCCTTACTAAACTATCTTCCTTCTGAAGAATCAGGCTTTCTATTTCTCTTTCCCATACCAGCAGCTACAGGTCACTGAAGGCTGCTGCAGCACCTCCTTCACGCCATCCCTCCCAGGGGATCTTCTCTCACAGACTGACCTTTTCCTAATATTCTCTCGCTCTTTTGTGCAGTCTAAGCTCCACCCACCTCCCAGCACTCTTCGTGTTCCAAGCAGGGAGCCACCAAAGGTGCTTTGCTACACTACAATGTTGTGTGGGATGTGTAAAATAATGCATATCCTGTAAAATACTCAGGACTAGTTACCAGATAAAAATATAGTAGTTTATTTGGATTCTTCCATCAAAGAAAGGTTATTACAGAAAAACAGGTGAATAAAAAATAAGTGAAAGAGATATTGTCCATTGTTCATAGCAAAGCAGCATGTATTCTTCTTTCTCTCCGGGATCTCACATGGCAAATGGCGTCTGTCTCTCAGTTCGGCTTCTTCGTAGTAAAGTAACATACCAGCTGTTATGTCATGTCATGGCCCAGCACAGAAGACATCTTCGTGTCTGTCTCTCATGATGGTGAGGGAAGAAGCGCGACCTCTACAGTTAGCCATGAATTATATACGTCTCCTAAAGCACGTGGTCTCTACACATATGGAGCTGTCTTTCTACCATGAGCCAAGCTTAAAAATAGCCTATGTCGTGTAAGCTAAAGCAATGTACAGAACTGAGTCTTATAAGAAATTAACGGATTATTAATATTTAACAATTCCCCCTTTTGAGGGAGACAGACATTAATTGGAACCCTCAAACTATAATGAGATCTTTTTTTTTCTTCTTTTCTTCTTCTTTGACAAAATAATTTAATATCAATAATATCAGATTACCGTTATAAGTACTCAATGACATAATTGATGTGAATTCATGTTATGATAAGCCGTGAACAATATTCATATAAAATATGTATAATTATACTTCCCTAAGTCTAAATTGAAGCATCTCAGGTCCAGTCATCATCATCTGATGTCATCTGGTCTTCATTTTGATGTCTTCTGTCTTCTTCTTGGTTCTTTTAAAAACACAGTTTTTCTTATAGCATATAGATGTTGTAAAAATTGTGTTGTGTATCAAATCAAAGTCCATAAATTCAAATGTTAATACGAAAACAAAGTCTATGCAGCTTTAATATCTGTGTAGTGTCACCTTTAAAAACCTGGGCTTACATTGGCTCGCCTTGGATATTCTGGAATCCTCCATCGGCACTGGTCTTTGAACAGGTGTGACGTCTTTGGTCAGCAAAGCAAGGGTTAAAATGACTCTTCCTTGCTAAACATAGCACCATAACCAGTCCTTGTCCTAATGCACAGGACATATGTCAGGGTTAATTACCTTCATTGTTCACCAGCTTTCATCGAAGCTTTTCAGGTGATTGAAAACCTCTGGAACTTGATAAGAACGTGATAACACAGTTCATCTCAGCATCATAGGAGCATTGTCCTCTGGTTGTCAGGTTAGACACTTTAATTGTGACTGTCAGTGGTGGATACTGCACTTGTGACTGTCAGTGGTGGATACTGCACTTGTGACTGTCAGTGGTGGATACTGCACTTGTGACTGTCAGTGGTGGATACTGCACTTGTGACTGTCAGTGGTGGATACTGCACTTGTAAATAACACAGTTCATTTCTCAGAAGTCATAGCTTTGTTACCTTCTGGGACTTCTGGATAGCGACATTCTTCTTCTTGCAACTGATAAGAATCAATTTTAATATGAAAAGTCTTTATTAACGTAATTTCAGTATCTTGCTTGAAGTCTTCATTCTCTATTCTATACCAAATCTGGTAATTTTCCTATCCTATAATATCACAGCGTACCATAGCAATCAGTAATATCCATATAATTATTATCAGAATTTGTACTGTATATGTATTTCAATATTTGAAATAATAAACCAATAATAAGTGATAATACATTATTATCCGTATTTTTCATGTGATAAAAAAATGTTCTATGTCATAGATGTAATTACCTTTTTCAACCCATAGGTGTCACTGTGTTTTATGTAACCAGTGTTATCATCTTTATTAATAAGGAATATATTTATTATACTAATAATATGTAGGAATGTATAGCCATGAACCAAAATAAGAATATATGAGTGAGCGAATGAATGAATAAAAGAATTGTTGCATATAACTCAGAAGTGAAACATTTCCTTAGTAATAGAACCATATAATTGCTATATTTAATGAAGCAATATTCTCAGTAGATATTACTTTACTAAATATTGGTGAAAGAATTAAAAATAATGAAAAATAAGAATAAAAATAAAAATAAGAATAAGGCCTTTATGTTGATGCGGAGTAGTTATGTCTTCAGTAACATATACCCTTAATATTTCCATGATCTGGATTATTTCATAATTGTCATAAACTTGTGTTACCAAAATATTCAAATTATGCAACTTTGCATATAATATTCCTCTTACTGTAAAGAAATGACTCTTTATAATACTTATTATTATACCCAATACTTATACCATTGTACCTTATTAATATTTTTTCCTATTAAAATGTGTGAAGAAGAGGTATTAATCAAATGTGATGATGTAGTCAGGATCAAAAACATATTTTCCCCCTTAATACCAAAAAATATTGTTTCATGAAATAATTCATTTATCAAAACCAAAATTAAAAATAATTAATGTATAAATTATGTGAATTTATACTTGCTTATACCATTATTTGTCTGAAGATGTGTAACCATCAAAATTAATTTGAATATCATAAAATTATCCTTTGGAAAAATTAATTTAAATGTAGTTTAAGATTAACACACTTGGACAGAGAAGGAAGGTCCACTATTCCCAGATGCAGCTGGTGAATACCAGGCTCTGTGCTGGTGCCTGTTTAAAAGAGCTAAAGCTGATAAGGAAAGAATAGATTTTCTTCCTAAACTATTTTCTATTTTGTTGTGCGATTGCACTTATCCACAATTAACTAAATCAAGAAATAATTACTATAGAAATACAGAAATATATGTTGTGTAGATAATATTTCATTATTTATCCTAATATTCTAATAATTTCCTAAAGATAAAAGCTTTTGGGGTTTTTTTTTTTCTTTCTTATAGAATCCTGAGGCCTCTTACAAACGTATCACATCACTCGCTCAGC
The DNA here is from genome assembly GCF_039654945.1 of Dendrobates tinctorius. Lineage (NCBI taxonomy): Eukaryota > Metazoa > Chordata > Amphibia > Anura > Dendrobatidae > Dendrobates > Dendrobates tinctorius. The sequence continues at coordinate 15,867,581 of NW_027361814.1, read as the reverse complement.
AGCTGCTCATACACTCAGTCACTGTCACTCAGACTGTGTCACATATTAAATTTAAACCAAATACCTCACATACGAAGGTGTGATGAATACACGTGTTTTAACCCAAATTATCCTAATTATCAATGCATTGTAAACTATTTCAATTTAGTCTCTTAATATTTCTTTGAATATTCCCCAAATACACATGACATAAATATATGTATAGCTATACTTGACATTTAGGCCTAGAAAAAAATTCCATTGGTTTGCAAAAGTTGAGACCCCCTTAAAAATTCCGAAGTATGAGCGGTATAATACAGTTCCACTCACCTATTCCAGTTGTGTAACCCACAACTGGCTTGAGAGCATATCACAGAATCAGCTGCTGCAGGACCTCCACCAACCACTCGCACGTGGAAAAACCTTCAGAAAGTTGTGGGAAGCAGGGTGTGTTGCAGTCCGCGCTGCCGAGATTCACAAATCACCTGGGATGCAAGATGTTGTAGCAGTGTACTCCTTTATTTCCTCCTACGCGTTTCGGCGCCCTTCCTGGCACCTTCCTCAGGGATATTACATCAGCCATAGGAGCAGGGAATTTATAGCCCCTTACATTAGCAATTATGGGTGTGTTCTGTTTACATGTGATGTCATAATGGTCATCACTGGGGGAGGGGCCAACATTTTTGGCGGAATTTCACATAAATAGCATGATAAAACAAGAAAATGGTCCAAAACACTTGCTAAAATGTACATAAAAATCTTACAAACAGAATGATGTAAAAATTTCCATGAAAAATGCAGCAGAAACATTGCTAAAATATCCAGACTATCACTGCAGAAAAAATGCTTTATAAACCCATTGTCACCCGACTTTCAGGGTAGTAGAACCCATGTATTTGCTGGTTTCAGTGTTTTCTCTTGTGACTAATGTTGAGCGCCACCGTCTCACTGGTATCAGTGCCTGTGGATCGAAGGTTCTATAAACTGCTTTTTCATGACACTATCCTGTTAAATATATGGTCAAATGGTTGTTATAAAAGAATTGTTATGAAAAATTATCAAAGAAATATGTCAAAAATATTATTATTATGGTAACAAACAATCTTCTTTATTTTTGTTTTAGGAGGGGAGCAAAGAGTGGTACTGCTTTTAAAATAAACTTCATAAAATATAAACCAGATTATTCCTAAGATCAACTGCTTCTTAAAAGTTTTTATTTTTATTTTATTTTAATTATTTATTGTCAATAAAAAATTATCTAAAAAATTGTATTAAAACTATTAAAAATGGCTTAAAAACTGTGTTTCTCATCTTCCGTGTGTTTATGGTCACTATTTTATATATTGGCTGTGGTGGTATCACCCATAGATCGTGTGTCTATTGGTACAGCAAACCTAGGTTCTAATACCCAGGAAGATCACAGGTCTCCATACAGGCGCAAACAATATAGCACAAGCAATATAGCATAAAGGACAATGAGGAGAAAATACACGCCATCAGAAAAAACAGAAAGTTCACATAGCTATTCATTAGATCTTGTGTTGGTATTCATATACTATCTTCAATAACCAGAAAAAAACAAGACAAATTCATATAGCTGTTCATTAGATCTTGTGTTAGTATTCTAAAGCACCAGTAGATGGCACTACATACATTCATACCAAGCAGTGTGGATGCTGTTACTATGTAGAAATAGATATATTAAACCATCAGTTTATTGTTGTGAATTCGTGTATCTTGTGTTCGAGTGAACATTATTCTAACAAATACTAGTGAATTGTGATTTCTATATACCAGTGGGGGAAAAAAATAAATAAATAAAAGTAAATACAAAACTGTGGGTGAAACAGATTTGAAAATAACAGATTTTAGAAAGGGATTGGGAGTGATCTCAGTGTGTATGTGTTTATACTGATAGCATCTATTACCTGTGATTGTGTCACCCACTTAGATAAATGTCAGGAAGTGAGCGTGGTGTGGGAATTCATATCAATTCAGAAATTATATTCAAGCCTTTTGGTTTTAATGTGTCCAGCTTAAACATCCAATATTTCTCACGTTTTTTTAGGTGTTCGAACCTATTTGGTACATTGTCTGCTATGTGATCAATTGGGGTTAGTTTGATTGCTCTTATATCTCTGTTGTGGTGGGTGTCATAATGAAGTGACACACCATGGGCTCTATAACCATTCTTTATGTTTGAACGGTGTTTGTTTAGCCTTTCGTGAAGCGGTCTGATGGTCCTCCCTATATATTGTAATCCGCACGGGCATTCAAGCAAATAGATAACGAATTCTGTTGAACAATTCATACCATGTTTGATGGAAAAGGATTCTTTTGTCGAGGTAGATTGGAAGGTGGTTGTCTGTTGTATACTTTGACAACAGAGGCATCTATTTCTTCTGTACTTTAAGACCTTTTTCAGTGGTTCTTTACTGGGTTTCGTGGTCATTTTTTGTTTAAGCCGACTTGGAGCTATTATTCCTTTTATGTTTGGGGCTCTACGGAATGTTATCCCTGGTTTCCCAGGTATGATTGATTTTAAGATGGGGTCACTCTGAAGTAGATGCCAATGAGTGTTCAAACATTTCCTGATGGTTTTGTGGCAATTATTGTATGTTGTTATAAAATTCAGTGCTTTCGCTTCCTCGGTCTTTTTCTTATTCTTCTGTGTTAGGAGAATTGCTTGAGGGATTTCTCCACTGTGTCTCTGCGTACTGGATATTAATTCCTTCGGGTAACCTCTCTCTAAGAATCTATCTTTGAGGATTTGGGATTGTGATGTATAATCTTCTTCTGAAGTGCAATTTTTCTTTATTCTTCTGAATTGGTTTGCCGGGATATTACGCAACCATTTTGTGTAGTGTCCACTCTTGTAGTTGATGTAGGAATTCTTGTCTGTCGGTTTAAAATATGTTTTTGTGTAGATCTGTGTATCAACAGAAAAGATTGTAAGGTCAAGGAAATTGATGTTGTTTTCATGTGTTGTTGGCACGAACTTGATGCCCCAGTTGTTGTTGTTTATATTATCAAAGAAGTTGTCGAAATTGCCAAGCTCAGTGTCCCAGATGAGGAACAGGTCATCAATGTACCTTTTGTATAGGACCAGGCCTTTCTTATGTTCATTGTCATATATATGTATTCCTTCAAAAAGACCCATAAATAGGTTTGCATAAGAGCAAGCTGTTTTTGAGCCCATTGCTGTGCCATGTTTCTGGTGATACATTGCACCATCAAATGTGAAATAGTTGTTGTTAAGTATAAAGTTCAGCCCATCGAGGATGAAATTGATGGTTCCTTTATCCAATTGTGTATCCTTTTTCAGGTAGTATTCTGTGCACAAAAGTCCTATGTCATGTCCTATGTTTGTATACAATGAAGTAACATCCATAGTGACAAATCTGTAAGATTTCTTCCATGTCATTCCTTTTAGGATCCTGATCATGTCTGTCGAATCTTTGATGTAGCTGTCTAATGTCACCACATATTTCTGTAGATTTTGGTCAATGTAGGTTGCGAGATTACTTGTGAGAGAGTCAATACCTGAGATTATTGGTCGTCCAGGGGGATCGACCAAATTTTTGTGAATTTTAGGTAGATGGTATAGAAACGGGGTGGGGGGTTGCCTTTTTATCAGAAATTTCTTTAAAACTGCAGTGATTATTTCTTGTTGGAATGCCGTATTTATTTTTTGGTTGTAAAGTTTTATCAGAGAGGGATATGGGTTGTCTTTGATTTTTTTTCATAATATTTCGTATCTGATAATAATCTTGATGCTTCTTTTTTGTAGTCATCAATATTTTGTATGACGATGCCCCCACCTTTGTCGGCTGCCCGAATCACTATTTCTCTGTTCTTGCTCAGATTCTGAAGTGCTTCTCTTTCTTTTTTCGTCAGGTTATTTTTGTCCTTCATCCTGCCTGTGTAGGTGTTATTATTCTTTATAAGAATATCTTTCTTGAGGTCTTTCAATAGTAAATCTTGAAATGTCTCAAGTATGTGGCCCCTGCTCTCCAACCCACAGACACCAAATCAGACACAGGCAGTGGATAGAAACACGGGCTCCGAAACAATAGATGAGATTGAAATAATGGACGAAGAGGAAATCAATAGTGAGGAGGAATCCAGTTTATTCCCAGATGAAATATTTGATGAGGACGGGTTCATTGATGTGGCAAAACTACCCGGCAATTTGATGGGATCAGACAGCAGGATTTACAGTGAAAATAGTGCAACACCTACAAATAAAGTAGCTAGTAACAACCAAATAACCACTGTGGCACAAGTTCACAATAGCCCTAAGGACAACACACCCATTAAAAAAGCAACAACAAGTGATGAAGAACACCTAAAGAAGATCAAAGAACTCATTAATAAAATCAATAGGGAGAAGCCCCTAGATCCAATCATATTGCACAGTAATGGCAAGACAACAAACAATAACAAAAGTCCAGAACCAGATTTGATGGTCATATCAGGCACCAATCAAATCCAGGAAGATCTAATTAACATAACAACACCAACAGCAATAGAACTGAACAGTGACACGCCCACACAAAGAGTCATACTGGACAACTCGAAAAATGACAACAATGGCATAGTTCCTTTTTTAGCCGCAGTAAAAGGATCAAACCAAAATATAACGAAGTTTTTCAGCCCTACCACAGGAAAAAGAAAGAAAGGGGAAAAAGAGGAAAAGGAAGCAAGGAAAAAAGTAAGAATAAGCTTTCGGGATTGAAACAAAAAATTACCAATAATAATGAGAACATCATCAATTTGTCAGACCATACACTAACAGAAGAGGAGACAAGGGTTCTCAATAAAGGCTTACTATTTTGCCCCACTAACCAGCCAGATGATTTTAAACTTTTCATAGATGTGCATCAATTTATTAGGAGGTTGACCCTCAAAAGACACTTTTTACTTAAACCTGACAACAACAGTGATAATAGAGACATAATACAATCCAATCCCAATTTAAAAGCAAAGTCCAGTTTTTATCCCCTGGAGAGCAGGGGCCACATACTTGAGACATTTCAAGATTTACTATTGAAAGACCTCAAGAAAGATATTCTTATAAAGAATAATAACACCTACACAGGCAGGATGAAGGACAAAAATAACCTGACGAAAAAAGAAAGAGAAGCACTTCAGAATCTGAGCAAGAACAGAGAAATAGTGATTCGGGCAGCCGACAAAGGTGGGGGCATCGTCATACAAAATATTGATGACTACAAAAAAGAAGCATCAAGATTATTATCAGATACGAAATATTATGAAAAAATCAAAGACAACCCATATCCCTCTCTGATAAAACTTTACAACCAAAAAATAAATACGGCATTCCAACAAGAAATAATCACTGCAGTTTTAAAGAAATTTCTGATAAAAAGGCAACCCCCCACCCCGTTTCTATACCATCTACCTAAAATTCACAAAAATTTGGTCGATCCCCCTGGACGACCAATAATCTCAGGTATTGACTCTCTCACAAGTAATCTCGCAACCTACATTGACCAAAATCTACAGAAATATGTGGTGACATTAGACAGCTACATCAAAGATTCGACAGACATGATCAGGATCCTAAAAGGAATGACATGGAAGAAATCTTACAGATTTGTCACTATGGATGTTACTTCATTGTATACAAACATAGGACATGACATAGGACTTTTGTGCACAGAATACTACCTGAAAAAGGATACACAATTGGATAAAGGAACCATCAATTTCATCCTCGATGGGCTGAACTTTATACTTAACAACAACTATTTCACATTTGATGGTGCAATGTATCACCAGAAACATGGCACAGCAATGGGCTCAAAAACAGCTTGCTCTTATGCAAACCTATTTATGGGTCTTTTTGAAGGAATACATATATATGACAACGAACATAAGAAAGGCCTGGTCCTATACAAAAGGTACATTGATGACCTGTTCCTCATCTGGGACACTGAGCTTGGCAATTTCGACAACTTCTTTGATAATATAAACAACAACAACTGGGGCATCAAGTTCGTGCCAACAACACATGAAAACAACATCAATTTCCTTGACCTTACAATCTTTTCTGTTGATACACAGATCTACACAAAAACATATTTTAAACCGACAGACAAGAATTCCTACATCAACTACAAGAGTGGACACTACACAAAATGGTTGCGTAATATCCCGGCAAACCAATTCAGAAGAATAAAGAAAAATTGCACTTCAGAAGAAGATTATACATCACAATCCCAAATCCTCAAAGATAGATTCTTAGAGAGAGGTTACCCGAAGGAATTAATATCCAGTACGCAGAGACACAGTGGAGAAATCCCTCAAGCAATTCTCCTAACACAGAAGAATAAGAAAAAGACCGAGGAAGCGAAAGCACTGAATTTTATAACAACATACAATAATTGCCACAAAACCATCAGGAAATGTTTGAACACTCATTGGCATCTACTTCAGAGTGACCCCATCTTAAAATCAATCATACCTGGGAAACCAGGGATAACATTCCGTAGAGCCCCAAACATAAAAGGAATAATAGCTCCAAGTCGGCTTAAACAAAAAATGACCACGAAACCCAGTAAAGAACCACTGAAAAAGGTCTTAAAGTGCAGAAGAAATAGATGCCTCTGTTGTCAAAGTATACAACAGACAACCACCTTCCAATCTACCTCGACAAAAGAATCCTTTTCCATCAAACATGGTATGAATTGTTCAACAGAATTCGTTATCTATTTGCTTGAATGCCCGTGCGGATTACAATATATAGGGAGGACCATCAGACCGCTTCACGAAAGGCTAAACAAACACCGTTCAAACATAAAGAATGGTTATAGAGCCCATGGTGTGTCACTTCATTATGACACCCACCACAACAGAGATATAAGAGCAATCAAACTAACCCCAATTGATCACATAGCAGACAATGTACCAAATAGGTTCGAACACCTAAAAAAACGTGAGAAATATTGGATGTTTAAGCTGGACACATTAAAACCAAAAGGCTTGAATATAATTTCTGAATTGATATGAATTCCCACACCACGCTCACTTCCTGACATTTATCTAAGTGGGTGACACAATCACAGGTAATAGATGCTATCAGTATAAACACATACACACTGAGATCACTCCCAATCCCTTTCTAAAATCTGTTATTTTCAAATCTGTTTCACCCACAGTTTTGTATTTACTTTTATTTATTTATTTTTTTCCCCCACTGGTATATAGAAATCACAATTCACTAGTATTTGTTAGAATAATGTTCACTCGAACACAAGATACACGAATTCACAACAATAAACTGATGGTTTAATATATCTATTTCTACATAGTAACAGCATCCACACTGCTTGGTATGAATGTATGTAGTGCCATCTACTGGTGCTTTAGAATACTAACACAAGATCTAATGAACAGCTATATGAATTTGTCTTGTTTTTTTCTGGTTATTGAAGATAGTATATGAATACCAACACAAGATCTAATGAATAGCTATGTGAACTTTCTGGTTTTTCTGATGGCGTGTATTTTCTCCTCATTGTCCTTTATGCTATATTGCTTGTGCTATATTGTTTGCGCCTGTATGGAGACCTGTGATCTTCCTGGGTATTAGAACCTAGGTTTGCTGTACCAATAGACACACGATCTATGGGTGATACCACCACAGCCAATATATAAAATAGTGACCATAAACACACGGAAGATGAGAAACACAGTTTTTAAGCCATTTTTAATAGTTTTAATACAATTTTTTAGATAATTTTTTATTGACAATAAATAATTAAAATAAAATAAAAATAAAAACTTTTAAGAAGCAGTTGATCTTAGGAATAATCTGGTTTATATTTTATGAAGTTTATTTTAAAAGCAGTACCACTCTTTGCTCCCCTCCTAAAACAAAAATAAAGAAGATTGTTTGTTACCATAATAATAATATTTTTGACATATTTCTTTGATAATTTTTCATAACAATTCTTTTATAACAACCATAGGACCATATATTTAACAGGATAGTGTCATGAAAAAGCAGTTTATAGAACCTTCGATCCACAGGCACTGATACCAGTGAGACGGTGGCGCTCAACATTAGTCACAAGAGAAAACACTGAAACCAGCAAATACATGGGTTCTACTACCCTGAAAGTCGGGTGACAATGGGTTTATAAAGCATTTTTTCTGCAGTGATAGTCTGGATATTTTAGCAATGTTTCTGCTGCATTTTTCATGGAAATTTTTACATCATTCTGTTTGTAAGATTTTTATGTACATTTTAGCAAGTGTTTTGGACCATTTTCTTGTTTTATCATGCTATTTATGTGAAATTCCGCCAAAAATGTTGGCCCCTCCCCCAGTGATGACCATTATGACATCACATGTAAACAGAACACACCCATAATTGCTAATGTAAGGGGCTATAAATTCCCTGCTCCTATGGCTGATGTAATATCCCTGAGGAAGGTGCCAGGAAGGGCGCCGAAACGCGTAGGAGGAAATAAAGGAGTACACTGCTACAACATCTTGCATCCCAGGTGATTTGTGAATCTCGGCAGCGCGGACTGCAACACACCCTGCTTCCCACAACTTTCTGAAGGTTTTTCCACGTGCGAGTGGTTGGTGGAGGTCCTGCAGCAGCTGATTCTGTGATATGCTCTCAAGCCAGTTGTGGGTTACACAACTGGAATAGGTGAGTGGAACTGTATTATACCGCTCATACTTCTAGTGTCACTAGTGATAGGGCACTATTGCGCCTCTTGTTCCCCCCACCATTTTTGCATTGATACAGTGAATCATCGTTTCTGTGGGAAAGGAACGTTGGTCTGGGACATAGCATCCCTATTGGAACAGAGTGCAGCATAAATAGAGTAACAAGATGGATTATTTACGCGGAAGATTTGCTTCCAGGGAGAAACTGATACAGCGGACCATAGGCGCTGTACAGACATCTTCTGAGGATAATGTGACTGTGAGTGGAACATTTAGCACTGAGGAAATTGAGAATATGAAAGAACTTTTTCATGCTTTGGAGGATGCCCTCAAGAAGGAGGTGCAGTATGGCATTGATGCCCGCTTTTTATCTGTTTACTTAGAAGAGAACATCTGCCCTAGGGGCCTTAGATTAGTATTGAACTCTCCATTCCCTGATGACAATGACTTTACCACGAACTGGAATTTTGTATTAAGAAAATGCATGAACACATTATTAAGGATTTTATGTGATAAAAGGTCTAAGCTAGCAGATGCCGCGACAGATGAAATTAACCTGATTAGTGAAAGTTTGAATAGATTTCACACATGTACTGAATTCAAAAGGATTTATTCTAATATCAGCACCAGCTTAATGCAAGTTGAGCATGATACGGCGATTAGGAAGAGTAGGAAACTTAACAGAGACAGACAGGATTACGCTCAAGGCAAACCAGACATGGAAAACAATACATACAGAAGGAACAGAACTCGCACACATTCTAGAGAACAAAGAGAGAGGAGTTTTTCCAATAGCTATAGGAGAAACAGGAACCATGAAGAGAGAGATAGGGGTAGTAACAAGAATATTAATAATAATAATCAGGACAAAAAAAACATATACAATAAAAAGAACAACATCAAGGACAGCACTGTCATGCCACCTAATAGTAAAGAAATACAGTCAGTGATTAAAACAGTGTCCAACAACGTCCCCAACAAATCCAACCCACAGACACCAAATCAGACACAGGCAGTGGATAGAAACACGGGCTCCGAAACAATAGATGAGATTGAAATAATGGACGAAGAGGAAATCAATAGTGAGGAGGAATCCAGTTTATTCCCAGATGAAATATTTGATGAGGACGGGTTCATTGATGTGGCAAAACTACCCGGCAATTTGATGGGATCAGACAGCAGGATTTACAGTGAAAATAGTGCAACACCTACAAATAAAGTAGCTAGTAACAACCAAATAACCACTGTGGCACAAGTTCACAATAGCCCTAAGGACAACACACCCATTAAAAAAGCAACAACAAGTGATGAAGAACACCTAAAGAAGATCAAAGAACTCATTAATAAAATCAATAGGGAGAAGCCCCTAGATCCAATCATATTGCACAGTAATGGCAAGACAACAAACAATAACAAAAGTCCAGAACCAGATTTGATGGTCATATCAGGCACCAATCAAATCCAGGAAGATCTAATTAACATAACAACACCAACAGCAATAGAACTGAACAGTGACACGCCCACACAAAGAGTCATACTGGACAACTCGAAAAATGACAACAATGGCATAGTTCCTTTTTTAGCCGCAGTAAAAGGATCAAACCAAAATATAACGAAGTTTTTCAGCCCTACCACAGGAAAAAGAAAGAAAGGGGAAAAAGAGGAAAAGGAAGCAAGGAAAAAAGTAAGAATAAGCTTTCGGGATTGAAACAAAAAATTACCAATAATAATGAGAACATCATCAATTTGTCAGACCATACACTAACAGAAGAGGAGACAAGGGTTCTCAATAAAGGCTTACTATTTTGCCCCACTAACCAGCCAGATGATTTTAAACTTTTCATAGATGTGCATCAATTTATTAGGAGGTTGACCCTCAAAAGACACTTTTTACTTAAACCTGACAACAACAGTGATAATAGAGACATAATACAATCCAATCCCAATTTAAAAGCAGAGTCCAGTTTTTATCCCCTGGAGAGCAGGGGCCACATACTTGAGACATTTCAAGATTTACTATTGAAAGACCTCAAGAAAGATATTCTTATAAAGAATAATAACACCTACACAGGCAGGATGAAGGACAAAAATAACCTGACGAAAAAAGAAAGAGAAGCACTTCAGAATCTGAGCAAGAACAGAGAAATAGTGATTCGGGCAGCCGACAAAGGTGGGGGCATCGTCATACAAAATATTGATGACTACAAAAAAGAAGCATCAAGATTATTATCAGATACGAAATATTATGAAAAAATCAAAGACAACCCATATCCCTCTCTGATAAAACTTTACAACCAAAAAATAAATACGGCATTCCAACAAGAAATAATCACTGCAGTTTTAAAGAAATTTCTGATAAAAAGGCAACCCCCCACCCCGTTTCTATACCATCTACCTAAAATTCACAAAAATTTGGTCGATCCCCCTGGACGACCAATAATCTCAGGTATTGACTCTCTCACAAGTAATCTCGCAACCTACATTGACCAAAATCTACAGAAATATGTGGTGACATTAGACAGCTACATCAAAGATTCGACAGACATGATCAGGATCCTAAAAGGAATGACATGGAAGAAATCTTACAGATTTGTCACTATGGATGTTACTTCATTGTATACAAACATAGGACATGACATAGGACTTTTGTGCACAGAATACTACCTGAAAAAGGATACACAATTGGATAAAGGAACCATCAATTTCATCCTCGATGGGCTGAACTTTATACTTAACAACAACTATTTCACATTTGATGGTGCAATGTATCACCAGAAACATGGCACAGCAATGGGCTCAAAAACAGCTTGCTCTTATGCAAACCTATTTATGGGTCTTTTTGAAGGAATACATATATATGACAACGAACATAAGAAAGGCCTGGTCCTATACAAAAGGTACATTGATGACCTGTTCCTCATCTGGGACACTGAGCTTGGCAATTTCGACAACTTCTTTGATAATATAAACAACAACAACTGGGGCATCAAGTTCGTGCCAACAACACATGAAAACAACATCAATTTCCTTGACCTTACAATCTTTTCTGTTGATACACAGATCTACACAAAAACATATTTTAAACCGACAGACAAGAATTCCTACATCAACTACAAGAGTGGACACTACACAAAATGGTTGCGTAATATCCCGGCAAACCAATTCAGAAGAATAAAGAAAAATTGCACTTCAGAAGAAGATTATACATCACAATCCCAAATCCTCAAAGATAGATTCTTAGAGAGAGGTTACCCGAAGGAATTAATATCCAGTACGCAGAGACACAGTGGAGAAATCCCTCAAGCAATTCTCCTAACACAGAAGAATAAGAAAAAGACCGAGGAAGCGAAAGCACTGAATTTTATAACAACATACAATAATTGCCACAAAACCATCAGGAAATGTTTGAACACTCATTGGCATCTACTTCAGAGTGACCCCATCTTAAAATCAATCATACCTGGGAAACCAGGGATAACATTCCGTAGAGCCCCAAACATAAAAGGAATAATAGCTCCAAGTCGGCTTAAACAAAAAATGACCACGAAACCCAGTAAAGAACCACTGAAAAAGGTCTTAAAGTGCAGAAGAAATAGATGCCTCTGTTGTCAAAGTATACAACAGACAACCACCTTCCAATCTACCTCGACAAAAGAATCCTTTTCCATCAAACATGGTATGAATTGTTCAACAGAATTCGTTATCTATTTGCTTGAATGCCCGTGCGGATTACAATATATAGGGAGGACCATCAGACCGCTTCACGAAAGGCTAAACAAACACCGTTCAAACATAAAGAATGGTTATAGAGCCCATGGTGTGTCACTTCATTATGACACCCACCACAACAGAGATATAAGAGCAATCAAACTAACCCCAATTGATCACATAGCAGACAATGTACCAAATAGGTTCGAACACCTAAAAAAACGTGAGAAATATTGGATGTTTAAGCTGGACACATTAAAACCAAAAGGCTTGAATATAATTTCTGAATTGATATGAATTCCCACACCACGCTCACTTCCTGACATTTATCTAAGTGGGTGACACAATCACAGGTAATAGATGCTATCAGTATAAACACATACACACTGAGATCACTCCCAATCCCTTTCTAAAATCTGTTATTTTCAAATCTGTTTCACCCACAGTTTTGTATTTACTTTTATTTATTTATTTTTTTCCCCCACTGGTATATAGAAATCACAATTCACTAGTATTTGTTAGAATAATGTTCACTCGAACACAAGATACACGAATTCACAACAATAAACTGATGGTTTAATATATCTATTTCTACATAGTAACAGCATCCACACTGCTTGGTATGAATGTATGTAGTGCCATCTACTGGTGCTTTAGAATACTAACACAAGATCTAATGAACAGCTATATGAATTTGTCTTGTTTTTTTCTGGTTATTGAAGATAGTATATGAATACCAACACAAGATCTAATGAATAGCTATGTGAACTTTCTGGTTTTTCTGATGGCGTGTATTTTCTCCTCATTGTCCTTTATGCTATATTGCTTGTGCTATATTGTTTGCGCCTGTATGGAGACCTGTGATCTTCCTGGGTATTAGAACCTAGGTTTGCTGTACCAATAGACACACGATCTATGGGTGATACCACCACAGCCAATATATAAAATAGTGACCATAAACACACGGAAGATGAGAAACACAGTTTTTAAGCCATTTTTAATAGTTTTAATACAATTTTTTAGATAATTTTTTATTGACAATAAATAATTAAAATAAAATAAAAATAAAAACTTTTAAGAAGCAGTTGATCTTAGGAATAATCTGGTTTATATTTTATGAAGTTTATTTTAAAAGCAGTACCACTCTTTGCTCCCCTCCTAAAACAAAAATAAAGAAGATTGTTTGTTACCATAATAATAATATTTTTGACATATTTCTTTGATAATTTTTCATAACAATTCTTTTATAACAACCATAGGACCATATATTTAACAGGATAGTGTCATGAAAAAGCAGTTTATAGAACCTTCGATCCACAGGCACTGATACCAGTGAGACGGTGGCGCTCAACATTAGTCACAAGAGAAAACACTGAAACCAGCAAATACATGGGTTCTACTACCCTGAAAGTCGGGTGACAATGGGTTTATAAAGCATTTTTTCTGCAGTGATAGTCTGGATATTTTAGCAATGTTTCTGCTGCATTTTTCATGGAAATTTTTACATCATTCTGTTTGTAAGATTTTTATGTACATTTTAGCAAGTGTTTTGGACCATTTTCTTGTTTTATCATGCTATTTATGTGAAATTCCGCCAAAAATGTTGGCCCCTCCCCCAGTGATGACCATTATGACATCACATGTAAACAGAACACACCCATAATTGCTAATGTAAGGGGCTATAAATTCCCTGCTCCTATGGCTGATGTAATATCCCTGAGGAAGGTGCCAGGAAGGGCGCCGAAACGCGTAGGAGGAAATAAAGGAGTACACTGCTACAACATCTTGCATCCCAGGTGATTTGTGAATCTCGGCAGCGCGGACTGCAACACACCCTGCTTCCCACAACATGCTGTGGTAGTCATTCGAACCATGCAGTGAAGGCACACATACAGAACATATTTTAAATGCAGTTAGTTATTTCCTTTTAAGGGTTAGATATATATATCATGCAATTGTTGCAACTTCCTGTGTAAATAAAGGCATAAATCCTTGGAAGAGAATTTTTCCCGATTAAGTCCTGCTTTGAAATGAAAATTCTAAGGAAACATAAAAGATAAGGTTAATATCATATTCATAATTTTAAATATTATTACTGATGTAGATTTTAATTTTCATTAAAAAATACAGTTCTACTATTTCTACTTCTACAAACACTCTATATATACTCTATGACTATGTATATATCCACAAACCATAAAACTACAGGATTATACTCTATAAAATAATTACATATAACTCACTAATTGTATAACACTGTTACACAATATATATTACTTTTTTCCTAGCCAATTCCTACACCCATACTTATTTCTCTGCAAAAAATATCCTGAAAGGTTCTTGCCATTTTAAAGCTGATAGATTCTTGGAGCAGAGTATTCAGTTTACAGGCCATGATGTCACTCACCACCTGTTTCTGTCTGTCAAATTCGGCCATCTTTGTTACAGGAAGAAGATCAAAACTCATCATTTTTCTTAATTCAATTTGTGTCTTTTCGGTGTTCCTTTGCATCATTCCATATGGCTTATAACAAACATGTGATCTCCTTTGTTCTTCATATATTTGGTTTTGGGGAAAACTCATTTTAGAAGGTTTTGCTAATACCGGCTTCTGATAAGATTTTACTCTGACTGTCTTCACAAAATTAGCACAATTTACTTTCCTTTCACGATTCTCGTGTTTTCTGGCAAAATCAAGGGATTGCGCACATTCAAACAAAGATTCTTTTTGTGACGCAATAACACGAGATGCAGGATTTAAAAACCAAAATTTGCTTACAAAACTCCTTATGAGGGACGGTGTTTTGACATTCTCCATGACCGTTCTATACAAGCGTTCATATATGGACATAAACGTAAAAATACATTCCTTCCGACCAATCCTTAATTTTTGAAGAATATCAATATCTGGATGATTTTCATTTGATGAACAAAAAATGAGAATTTTTAATCTGTCCTCATCAGTTAAATTCTCATGTGTTTCACCACATAACTTTAAAGATAACCTCCTGGAAAAGGTTACAGGGATCCACATTTTGAACAACTGATTCTTCTCCTCTTTAGATAAATCAAATTTATCAACGCAACTTTCAAAAACCTCAGAGTTTCTACAAACATCTATTTTGTTTTCATATGCAGGAATTATTTCGCATATTTTTATCAAATTCTTCCTTACGTTACTTCGGATTTGGGCCTGTGAGTCGTCTATTTTTAGTGGTACGTCTTTCCCTTGTACGTCCTCTACGTCAGTTCTGAAGTCTCCTCCTACTTCTCCATCTTGTTCCACGTCTGCAAGGTCACCTTCAATGGCTGCTACAGACACTTGATTACAGTCAATCTCCCTAACTTTACAGCCAATCTCGAGAACATCACAACAATCATTTTTGGATTTCTCTGACACAGATCTATGAAATATATCTACCATCTGTAGAATATTTTTTAATCTCTCTCTTTCTCTATTGAAAAACTTAGAATCTAACCTTTGATTCTCGAGTTCACACTCGGCATATAAACTTAACCATAAAACTTCTGAATTAGAATTGTCTACAGACTTAAATTTCAATTTACTCTGCTTAGCAAGACAATTAATGACATCCATTTTATCTTACCTTGAAATGTCTCAGCTTGTTCCTTTGATGGACAACGCTGGGTTCCTGTTGTCTTCACACGTCTGGCTTACATCTGGTACTTTTGGCACTTGTAGTACTTCTCAATCTATCTGGTAATTCTTACTTCTAGGTTCTGTATGATTCTTGTAAGTAGTGGAATTCCCGATAACTTGCACATATGATTTGACGTTAGCAAAGTCCAATTCCCCTTTTGGGCAAGTGGAGGGAAATTCGCAAAAAAGTACAAAAATGCAGATCTGGCTGGCTCTCCAATGTAAAATAATGCATATCCTGTAAAATACTCAGGACTAGTTACCAGATAAAAATATAGTAGTTTATTTGGATTCTTCCATCAAAGAAAGGTTGTTACAGAAAAACAGGTGAATAAAAAATAAGTGAAAGAGATATTGTCCATTGTTCATAGCAAAGCAGCATGTATTCTTCTTTCTCTCCGGGATCTCACATGGCAAATGGCGTCTGTCTCTCAGTTCGGCTTCTTCGTAGTAAAGTAACATACCAGCTGTTATGTCATGTCATGGCCCAGCACAGAAGACATCTTCGTGTCTGTCTCTCATGATGGTGAGGGAAGAAGCGCGACCTCTACAGTTAGCCATGAATTATATACGTCTCCTAAAGCATGTGGTCTCTACACATATGGAGCTGTCTTTCTACCATGAGCCAAGCTTAAAAATAGCCTATGTCGTGTAAGCTAAAGCATTGTACAGAACTGAGTCTTATAAGAAATTAACGGATTATTAATATTTAACAGGATGCAGGTGTTGGAGGCTGGTCAGGTGTTACCATCTTACTTGGAGAGTGGGATACTACACCTCAGGAGGAGGTGCAGTACCTCTGTGGCGACTGAACCCTCAGGGGTGCTACACCAGCTCTTATCTGTTGATGGTGAAATTTTGGCTAGTTTACGGCTTTTTTCTCTTTTTTGCCTGGCTGTTAGTTTTGCCTAAATAAATCAGTATTTACGCCAAAAAAATAAAAAAGGCCACCAATTTTTTGGTGTGGTATCTTCGTGCCAGCTCTTATCTGTGCATGCTTAAATTTTGGCCAGTTTACGGCTTTTTTCTCTTTTTTTGCCTGGCTGTTAGTTTTGCTTATATAAAGCGGTATTTAGGCCAAAAAAAATAAAAAAGGCCACATTTTTGGGGTGGTGTCTTCGTGTTAGCTCTTATCTGTGCGTAGTGAAATTTTGGCCAGTTTAAGTCTTTTTTCTCTTTTTTGCCTGGCTGTTAGTTTTGCTTAAATGAAGCCGTATTTAGGCAAAAAAAAAAAACGGCCACACATTATTTGGTGCGGTATCTTCATGCCAGCTGTTATCTGTGTGGGCTTAAATTTTGGCCAGTTTACAGCTTTCTTCTCTTTTTTGCCTGGCTGTAAGTTTTGCTTAAATAAAGCAGTGTTTAGGCCCAAAAAAATAAAAAAGGCCACCCATTTTTTAATGCAGTATCTTAGTGCTAGCTCTTATCTCTGCGTGGTGAAATTTTGGCCACTTCACAGGTTTTTTCTCTTTTGTGAATGGCTGTTAGTTTTGCATCAATAAAGCAATATTTAGGCAAAAAAAACCACCCATTTTTTGGTGCGGTATCTTCGTGCCAGCTCTTATATGTGCGTGGTGACATTTTGGCCAGTTTACGGCTTTTTTTCTCTTTTTCGCCTGTCTGTTTGTTTTGCTTAAATAAAGCAGTATTTAGGTCATAAAAAAGCCACCCATTTTTTCCTGTGGCATCTACGTGCCAGATCTTAAATGTGCGTACTTAAATTTTCGCCAGTTTACGGCTGTTTTCTCTTTTTTGCCTGGCTGTTACTTTTGCTTCAATAAAGCAGTATTTAAGCAAAAAAAATAAAAAATGCCACCCATTTTTTGGTGGGGTATCTTTGTGCCAGCTCTTATCTGTGCGTGCTTAAATTTTGGCCAGTTTCTGGATTTTCTCTTTTGTCCCTGGCTGTTAGTTTGCTTAAAGCAGTATTTATGCAAAAAAAAGGCCATCCATTGTTTGGTGTGGTATCTTCGTGCCAGCTCTTATCTGTGCATGGTAAAAATTTGGCTAGTTTATGGCTTTCTTCTCTTTTGTGCCTGGCTGTTAGTTTTGCTTCATTAAAGCAGTATTTTGGCAAAAAATAAAATAAAAAAGGCCACCCAATTTTTGGTGCGGTGTCTTCATGCCATCTCTTATCTGTGCATGGTGAAATTTTTGCCAGTGTATGGCTTTTTTCTCTTTTGTGAATGGCTGTTAGTTTTCCTTCAATAAAGCAATATTTAAGCAGAAAAAAGGCCACTCATTTTTTGGTGCAGTATCTTCGTGCCAGCTCTTATATGTGCGTGGTGAAATTTTGGCCAGTTTACGACTTTTTTCTCTTTTTTACCTGGCTGTTAGTTTTGATTCAATAAAGCAGAATTTATGCCAAAAAGAGGCCACCCATTTTTAGGTGCTGTGTCTTTGTTCCAGCTCTAATCTCTGCGTGGTGAACTTTTGGCCAGTTTACGGCTATTTTGTCTTTTGTGCCCGGCTGTTAGTTTTGCTTCAATAAAGCAGCATTTAGGTAAAAAAAAAAATAGAAAAGGCCACTCATTTTTTGGTGCCATATCTTCGTGCCAGCTCTTATCTGTGCGTGGTGAAATTTCGTCCAGTTTACGGCTTTTTTCTCTTTTTTGCCTAGCTGTTAGTTGTCCTTAAATAAAGCAGTATTTAGGCCAAAAATAAAAACTAAAAAAGCCACCCATTTCTTGGTGCAGTATCTTCGTGCCAGCTCTTATATGTGCGTGCTTAAATTTTGGCCAGTTTAAGGCTTTTTTCTCTTTTTTGCCTAGCTGTTAGTTTTGATTCAATAAAGCATTATTTAGACCAAAAAAATGCTACCCATTTTTTTAGTTCTGTGTCTTTGTTCCAGCTCTTATCTGTGCATCATGAATTTTTGGACTGTTTACGGTTTTTTTGTCTTTTGCGCCTGGCTGTTAGTTTTGCTTTAATAAAGCAGTATTTAGGAAAAAAAAAAGGCCACCCATTTTTAGGTGCAGCATTTTTGTGCCAGCTCTAATTTGTGAATGGTGGAATTTTGGCCAGTTTACAGCTTTTTTCTCTTTTGTGCCTGGCTGTTAGTTTTGCTTTAACAAAGCAGTATTTAGGAAAAAAAGGCCACCCATATTTTGGTGCGGTATTTTTGTGCCAGCCCTTATCTGTGCTTGCTTAAATTTTGGCCAGTTACATCTTTTATCTCTTTGTCCCTGACTGTTAGTTTTGCTTTAATAAAGTAGTGTTCAGGTAAAAAAAAAAGGCCACCCATTTCTTGGTGCAGTATCTTCGTGCCAGCTCTTATATGTGCGTGGTGAAATTTTGGCCAGTTTACGGCTTTTTTCTCTTTTTTACCTGGCTGTTAGTTTTGCTTCAAAGAAGCAGTATTTAGGCAAAAAAAGCCACCCATTTTGTGGTGCTGTATCTTTGTGCCAGATCTTATCTGTGCGTGCTTAAATTTTGGCCAGTTTATGGCTTTTTTTCCGTTTTTGCATGGCTGTTAGTTTTGATTCAATAAAGCAGTATTTAGGCCAAAAAAATGCCACCCATTTTTTGGTGCGGTATCTTCGTGCCAGCTCTTATCTGTGCGTGCTTAAATTTTGGCCAGTTTACGGCTTTTTTCCCTTTTTTTGCCTGGCTGTTAGTTTTGATTCAATAAAGCAGTATTTAGGCCAATAAAAAAGCCACCCATTTTTTGGTGCGGTATCTTCGTACCAGCTCTCATATGTGCGTGGTGAAATTTTGGCCAGTTTACGGCTTTTTTCTCTTTTGTACCTGGCTGTTAGTTTTACTTCAATAAAGCAGTATTTAGGCAAAAAAGCCACCCTTTTTTTAGTGCGGTATCTTCGTGCCAGCTCTTATCTACGCGTGCTTAAATTTTGGCCAATTTACGTCTTTTATCTCTTTTTTCCCTGACTGTTAGTTTAGCTTTAACAAAGCAGTTTTTAGGCATAAAAAGGCCACCCATTTTTTGGTGCGGTATCTTCGTGTCAGCTCTTTTCTGTGCGTGCTTAAATTTTGTCCAGTTTATGGCTTTTTTCTCTTTTTTTTGCCTGGCTTTTAGTTTTGCCTAAATAAAGCAGTATTTAGGTAAAAAAAAATATAACATGCCACATATTTTGGTGCGATGTCTTCGTGCCAGCTCGTATCTGTGTGTTGTGAAATTTTGGCTAGTTTACGGCTTTTTTCTCTTTTATGCCTGGCTGTTAGTTTTGCTTCATTTAATCAGTATTTAGGAATAAAAAGGCCGCCCATTTTTTGTTGCGGTATCTACGTGCCAGCCTTTACTTTATATGCGCGTGGTGAAATTTTGGCCAGTTTACGCCTTTTTTCTGTTTTTTGCCTGGCTGTTAGCGTTGCTTCAAGAAAGCAGTATTTAGGTAAAAAAAAAAAAAGGCCACTCACTTTTTGGTGCGGTATCTTTGTGTCAGCTCTTAACTGTGCGTGGTGAAATTTTGGCCAGTTTACGGCTTTTTTCTCTTTTTTGCCTGGCTGTTAGTTTTCCTTAAATAAAGCAGTATTTAGGTAAAAAAAAAAAAGCCACCCATTTTTTGGTGCTGTATCTTCGTGCCAGCCCTTATCTGTTCATGGTTAAATTGTGGCCAGGTTACGGCTTTTATCTATTTTTTCTCTGTTAGTTTTGCTTTAATAAAGCTGTATTTAGGAAAAAAAAAGGCCACCCATTTTTTAATGCAGTATTTTTGTGCCAGCTGTTATCTGTGCGTGGTGAAATTTTGTCCAGTTTACACCTTTTTTCTCTTTTTTCCTGGTTGTTAGTCTTGCTTAAATAAAGCAGTGTTTAGGCAAAAAAAGAAAAAAGGCCACATATTTTGTGGTGCGGTGTCTTCATACCAGCTCTTATCTGTGCGTGTTTAAATTTTGGCCAGTTTACGTCTTTTATCTCTTTTTTCCCTGCCTGTTAGTCTTGCTTTAATAAAGCAGTGTTTAGGCAATAAAGAAATGCCACCCATTTTTTGGTGCCGTATCTTCGTGCCAGCTCTTATCAGTGTGTGGTGAAATATTGGCCAGTTTACAGCTCTTTTCTCTTTTGTCCCTGGTTGTTAATTTTGCTTCAGTAAAGCAGTATTTAGGCCAAAAAAAGGCAACACATTTTTTGTGCTGTATGTTTTTGCCAGCTCTTATCTGTGCGTGCTGAAATTTTGGCTAGTTTACGGCTTTTTTTGTTTTAAATATTTTTTATTAGTTTTAAAATTTAAAGGGAAAAGAAGGGGAATAAGGCTGGAGTCACACTAACCTGCGCAAAATACGCTCCGTATTTTACATGCGTAATACGGATCAATGACCACAAAATAGTGGTCCGTAGGTCATCCGTAAGCCAGGTGAGGTCGCGTATTTTGCGCATGTGTGTCTCCGTATGCAATCCGTATGCAATCCGTATGGCGAGATTTTCTCGCAGCCTTGCAAAATGGACATTTAACGGTTTTGAGGCCTGCAAACAATTTAAATCATTAGCCTGCACCCTATTTAGACACTCAGAAACAGGTGGCTGCCTCCATTCTGTCCATTTCTCACCTTGCTTTCACGAGGTGTGTTGGTGTTCTTTGTGCAGCATGTCAGAGGGTCTGACATGCAATACAACCGAGCAGGTTCTCTTTACCTGGCTTTTGTCACGGCGCTTTGGCCAACCATATCCTGTGATAGTGGATCCGCGGAGGAGGAGACGCATGTGGGTACATCCACTTTTGAGGCAACGACTCACAAGAGGGCATTTTCACCGCCTCTATTCGTCTCTGCGGGAGCATCCGGAAAAATTTTACCAGTACTGTCGAATGAGCATTTCTACATTTGATCGCCTCTTGGAGACAGTGCGCCCTGGGATCACATTTCAGGACACTAGGATGCGCCAAGCCATATCTGCAGAGGAGCGACTTCTACTCACAATACGGTATGTAATCCACAACCACATTCTCTATGTTCATAATGTGTGTGTTAATTTATGTTTTTTGGCCTTCTTGGACAATGTTTAATACCCTCATCTTACTCAAAATATGTTTCACCTGACACAGCACAATGTTACATCTAATATGTACTGCATATCACTTAGTCATTGTGCCACCAAATATGTGTGTGTTGTTCTCTCTCATTTCCTACCAAGTTTGGTCGGCATGTAACTGATTTTTTTTTACTTTTGCCATTCTAACCTGGACTATTTCTGTTGTTCTACAGCTTCCTGTCCACTGGCCTGTCTTATGCCGCCCTCCACCATGAGTTTCTCATTGGAAAGTCCACCATTTCAGGCATAGTGAGGTCTACATGTGCACAAATCTGGACAAGACTCCATCAGGTGGTCCTACCCGAGCCCAGGATGGAAGACTGGTTAAGGATTTCAAGGGACTTTGAGGAGGACTGCCAGTTTCCAAATTGTATTGGGGCCCTGGATGGCAAACATATCAGGGTGCGTAAGCCGCCGAACTCAGGGTCCCAATTCTTCAATTATAAGCAATACTTTTCTGTTGTATTGTTGGCTCTGGTAGACCCTCAATACAAGTTTATAATTGTGGACATTGGGGCCTATGGAAGGACGGGAGACTCTAGAGTCTTCAATACTTCCATAATGGGTCGGCGGCTACGCACCAACCAGTTGGATCTACCACCACCACGCCAGCTACCAGGCTCCCCCGAACAATCAGTCCCTTATGTCCTTGTAGCAGATGAGGCCTTTCAGTTATCACGTAATGTCATGAGGCCATATCCCCGGCGCAACCTTGACCACAGGCGCAGAATTTTTAACTTGCGCCTATCACGTGCTAGGCGACTGGTGGAGTGTTCCTTTGGGATTCTTTGTGCCAAATGGCGGGTACTCCAGTCTGCCATTCAGTTGAGTGAGCAAAATGTGAATGAAGTTGTGAAAGCCTGTGTTGTTCTGCATAACTTCACCAGGATACATGATTGCTCCTCCTCTGATGGTGTTGTGCGTAGGCCGGACAATGTGAGCAGGGTGAGACCACCTATCATCCCTCAACGTAGACCGCTCTCTGGCCTCAAAGTGCGTGATATATTCACTAATTACTTTATCTCACCTGAGGGGGCTACTTCTTGGCAAGAGAATGCTGTGTCTATGTTCTAATTTTTTTGGTTCAAAGTGTGTCTAAATATATATTACTCAAGCCTTTTTATGATTCTATGAGTGTTTCTTTGCATTGGTTGGTGTCTGTTAGTATGTTGTGAGGGATAGTGAGAAATCACACAGAGACGTTAACTAGAGTAGACAAATTTTTAGTTTTGCCTTTTTGTTTTTTGGGTTTTGATTAAAGGCAAACATAATTTTGCCATAACACAAATTTGGCAATGGCCAAAATGACCCTTTGGGCCTTCGTTAACTTGATGTAACATTAACATAACAGAAAAAAACTGCAACAAACATTATGCAATAACAACATTGCTGCATGCCTACATTAACCTCGATTAGGCAACAAAGGGTGAGCTCCATCACCAAAATAAAGTCAATAAGATAACACTCACAATTCCTCATAATGTTTTCCAAACATAGAAAGATTCCACCATGACAGGCAAGGCTACCTCACATCTTTCACACAGATATTACCTGTCTGTAGAACAGACAATATTTAAGCATGCTATACTGGAAAGGATGAAAATACAAAACTCACTTGTTAAGACATAGAGAGAGCGTGATATTGTGAATGCTGTTCGCCTCAAATTGGTTTACTAGAGAATGCTAATAACAAAGTTGACTACTTAACTAAAGGCAAGCACACCTTTCCTATGCATTAACAAGTGATTAGTGTATTTTCATCCTTTCAGGTAACAGTATAGCGCATTTAAATATTCTCTTTTATACACACATGTAATATCTGTGTGAAAGGCGTGAGGTAGCGTTGCCTGTCATGATGGATTGTTTCATATGTTTGGAAAACATTGTTTACAAATGTGAGTGTTAAATTATGTTCTAAATGTTGGTGAAGGAGAACACCTGTTTTTTTCTCTAGATTAGAAGCACCAGTTACATGTCACTGTACATCTCCAAAGTTTGGATTCATAAATCCTCATATGTAGGGGAAGGGGAATGGGGAGGAACAGCCTGTGGGTGCTGCTGGACATTGTGGCCAACATCGCCCTGTGTGGGGCCATACTGTTGCCCATGATGCTGTTGTTGTCCAGCCTCCTGGGCCTGTTGGTGATACTGCCCAGAGTAATAATGATGATGGTGAGGGTCTTCTTGTTGGCTATGGTAGGTCCGTGGCTCATACCCACCAAGATAGCCAGATCGTCCCCAACCAGGTTGGGACCAGCCTCCAACACTGGGTGGGTACAAGTGGCCATATTGGTGGGGTTGGCTTGATGAAGACATTTGGGGCTGCGGAATAGAAGGCTGGGTAGGGGGAGGAAGGGGTTGAGGTGTTGGCCCACATATTAGAGGCTGTTCAGACCCTGCTTGAGCAAGCATCTGTGTGGATGGTCTCATGCGCATTAAGTTTCTTGGTGAGAGCTGCCACCTCTCCAGAAATTCAAACACCTCATATGGGGTATTGGGGGGGTGCTTGCATCAAGCAGGATCTGAATACACCCCCTAATACGGAGCCTGACCTCACGGGTAAGGGCACGGAGATAAAGGGTGAGGCTACGTGCATAGGCCTCCTCACCATCATCTGTAGTGACTCTGGACAAGTAAGTCAGCACCCCAGTGTCCACATTGGTCCTGCTCTCTTGAATGGCGACCTGGCGCCTTCTTCTTATTCGCCGTGTTGCTAGAGCAGCCTGTGGGGAGGGCCTGATCTGGGCAGTTGGGCTGCTGCTCAAGTTGCCCATCTCTTCCAGGATGGGTGAGGTTGCAGCTGCAGACCGTCCTGGTGGTGTGTTGTGTCGGGCAGCCATTGTGTGCTCTTGTGATTCCTCCTCTTCAGACATCCTTCTTGTAGGGGGAGAAGATGGGCCAGCCACCTCATCCCCTACAGGATCAATAACGGGCTCTGCCTCTGAGGCCGTTCCTCGATCCGTAAGGTTGGATTGAGTTCTGTTATGAAATAGAACAGAGGCAAAAATACATCAATATTTTTGTCCCTGTAAAGTATTTGTGTAATGTTTTTGTGTCATGTGGTGTGAGGTATGTACTTACGGTCTCAGAGCCAGAATTGGGGCGAGGAAGTTCAGCCGGTCATAATATATATATTTCCGCTTGACATGGCCAGCATCCCCACTCCTGGACCGCTGCTGGCGTTCCCGGCGGTATTGGTCCCGGATGCTTCTCCACTGTTTCATCACATCTTCCACTGCAATGTAACAGGAAAGATTGTCAAAATCACATATTGGAGAGGTCACATTTTCAAACAGTAGTCTAGGCATGGGGCCTTATGGGGTGTGCGTTCTACCCATGGTGGCATATGTAATTGGGCCGATACCCAGGGTCTCATTAGCTCTCCTGAAACTAATTTTAGTGGCTAGGAGGATGAGGAGCTTGTGGCCTAACCCCTAATTATGGCTGTGTGAAGCCACGTGTCACATCCTAATGTAACGGCCTCATGAGGCTAAAATTACATGCCCAGGAAGGGGGGGGGCTGATTGTAGAGTCATTTTATAGCGCGCGCTAACGTTAATTATATTTTTATGGTTGCACTTACGAATTTTCTGCTGCTCCTCACGTGGTCTGTCACCGAAGTCATGGTACATCTGGCGACAGATGCGCCTCCATGACGCCTCCTTTCTTGTGCGGTTCGCATAGTTTGCGTCGCGTGGGTCCCTTATTTCGGGACGCTCCTGCACCAGCACAATTAGCATCTCTACATTAATATATGTGGACGCCATGCTGCTGCTGTACTCCGTGGAGGCATACTTCCTGGATGTCTGGAGCGCTTTTTGAGCTCATTTGCATGTCTACGCTTCCTGATGATGGATTGGCCCATTTCCTGTTCACCAGCCAAAAGACCTGCGTATTGCTCGCAGGTCACACGTGTGTTCAGTGTGTAATCCGTATTTTTTGCGCACCCATTGACTTGCATTGGCGTATTACGGCCGTAGTACGCTGACAATCGCAGCATGCTGCAAGTGGCACGGAGCGTAGGATACGGAGGAGAAATATACGCCTGGTGCGAGTGACCCCATAGAGAATCATTGGTCCGTGTCTAATGCGTGCTTTTTGCGCCTCTCACGCACCCGTATTCCTCGCCAGTGTGACTCCGGCCTAACAAGGGAAATAGGGGAAAATAAAAAAAATGGAGAGCTCCGTTCTAGTGCAAAGATATTTGCAAACAAATACAGGTAATAACATTTCCTTCCAGACTTAGAACATGTGTAACTAATATTAAATGTAGCCCATGAGTAGCAACAGAGGTTTACAAAAATTTGGAATTCCATACTTCCCATTTTAGATGATATTTTTTCAGTGAATTATTGTTGAAAGCTATCCACTCCTCCTTCTCCTCCATGAGACTGTGTGAATGCAAAGTCTCAATAATGTCTGAGAACAGAGACGCATTTGATTTTTTCCACCAGTAGGCGATGGAGTTCTTGACAACCATGTGACAACCATCCACAAAAATGTGAATTATTATATACTTTATTGAGGGACTAATGGATTCCAGGTCCAGAGACAAGAGTGCCATCTTAGGAGTAATTTCTATTTTAACTGAAGATATAGAATTTATGTGATTTCCCACCTCTGGAGCTGGTGTATGTGGTGCTCTGATTAGTGTTGAGCGACACCATCTGATATAGAGAAATATTGTATCGGATTGGATCGGCCCGATACAAAAAAAGTATCAGGTATCGCCGATTCCGATCCCAGAAGTCCCATTCAATTCAATGGGACAGAAATATCGGAATTAAAAAAACCCTTTCTTTCCTTGTACATCCTGTTTGGGAGGGGGGAAGTGTGGGGGCGGTGTGTGGGCAGACACTGTGCGTGTATGTGTGTGCGGCCGGGGCCTGAGCGGGCCTCTCGGGGGTCTGCACAGGCCTGTCGGGGGCCTGTGCCAGCTGCCGGTGGTCTGTACGGGCCTCTTGGGGGTCTGTGCCGACTGTCGGGGGCTTGTGCTGGCTGCCGGGGGTCTGTACGGGCCTGCCAGGGGCTTGTGCCGGCTGCCGGGGGTCTGTATGGGCCTGCAGGGGGCTTGTGCCAGCTGCTGGGGGTCTGTACGGGCCTGCCGGGGGCTTGTGTCGGCTGCTGGGGGTCTGTACGGGCCTGCCGGGGGCTTGTGCCGGCTGCCGGGGGTCTGTGCGGGCCTGCTGGGGGTCTTGTGTGTGTGCAGGCATCGTCCGATGGGACTACAAGTCCCATCGGGCGCTGCCTGCTACAATGACAGTGATTGACACATTAGCCAATGATGGGACAGTAGTAGTCCCATCATCCGGCTAATGTGTTGAATGTAGAAAAAAAAACATACTGCATATATACAACATTCATACAACATACATACATACATACTACATACATGCTACATATATACTACATTCATACAACATACATACATACTACATACATGCTACATATATACTACATTCATACAACATACATACTACATACTACATACATGCTACATATATACTACATTCATACTACATACATACATACTACAGACTACATACATGCTACATATATACTACATTCATACAACATACATACTACATACATGCTACATATATACTACATTCATAAAACATACATACTACATACTTCATACATGCTACATATATACTACATTCATACAACATACATACATACATACTTCATATATACTACATTCATACAACATACATACATACTACATACATGCTACATACACTCACTGGCCACTTTATTAGGTACACCATGCTAGTAACGGGTTGGACCCCCTTTTGCCTTCAGAACTGCCTCAATTCTTCGTGGCAGAGATTCAACAAGGTGCTGGAAGCATTCCTCAGAGATTTTGGACCATATTGACATGATGGCATCACACAGTTGGCGCAGATTTGTCGGCTGCACATCCCTGATGCGAATCTCCCGTTCCACCACATCCCAAAGATGCTCTATTGGATTGAGATCTGGTGACTGAGGAGGCCATTTGAGTACAGTGAACTCATTGTCATGTTCAAGAAACCAATCTGAGATGATTCGAGCTTTATGACATGGCGCATTATCCTGCTGAAAGTAGCCATCAGATGTTGGGTACATTGTGGTCATAAAGGGATGGACATGGTCAGCAACAATACTCAGGTAGGCTGTGGCGTTGCAACGATGCTCAATTGGTACCAAGGGGCCCAAAGAGTGCCAAGAAAAAATTCCCCACACCATGACACCACCACCACCAGCCTGAACCGTTGATACAAGGCTGGATGGATCCATGCTTTCATGTTGTTTACGCCAAATTCTGACCCTACCATCCGAATGTCGCAGCAGAAATCGAGACTCATCAGACCAGGCAACGTTTTTCCAATCTTCTACTGTCCAATTTCGATGAGCTTGTGCAAATTGTAGCCTCAGTTTCCTGTTCTTAGCTGAGAGGAGTGGTACCCAGTGTGGTCTTCTGCTGCTGTAGCCCATCTGCCTCAAAGTTCGACGCACTGTGCGTTCAGAGATGCTCTTCTGCCTACCTTGGTTGTAACGGGTGGCAATTTGAGTCACTGTTGCCTTTCTATCAGCTCGAACCAGTCTGCCCATTCTCCTCTGACCTCTGGCATCAACAAGGCATTTCCGGCCACAGAACTGCCGCTCACTGGATTTTTTTTCTTTTTCGGACCATTCTCTGTAAACCCTAGAGATGGTTGTGCGTGAAAATCCCAGTAGATCAGCAGTTTCTGAAATACTCAGACCAGCCCTTCTGGCACCAACAATCATGCCACATTCAAAGGCACTCAAATCACCTTTCTTCCCCATACTGATGCTCGGTTTGAACTGCAGGAGATTGTCTTGACCATGTCTACATGCCTAAATGCACTGAGTTGCCGCCATGTGATTGGCTGATTAGAAATTAAGTCTTAACACACAGTTGGACAGGTGTACCTAATAAAGTGGCCAGTGAGTGTATATACTACATTCATACAACATACATATATACTACATACTACATACATACTTCATATATACTACATTCATACAAAATACATACATACTACATGCATGCTACACATATGCTACATTCATACAACATACATACATACATACTACATACTACATACATGCTACATATATACTACATTCATACAGCATACATACTACATACTACATACATGCTACATATATACTACATTCATACAACATACATACTACATACATACTGCACACAATACATTCATACATTCATACAATACATACATATAGACATACAGTACATATAACATAGAGTACATACTCACCATCACTTGTCACTTTGATCCCCGAAGCCAGTGTCATCTGTGGAAAAATATGAAAATAGCAAACAAACAATATACTCCCTGATCCACAGAAATCCATGTGTGTGTGTCCCACGCCGATCTCCCGTGGAGAACAGGAGCATCAGCTGATACGACCGCTCTCTACGGGGCTCCAGGAATCCAGTGACGGGAGGTAGGTATCCTTCCGCACTGTATTCCTCCGCCACTGTAAAAAAATAGTCCCTGGTCTCACTTTATGGCAAAAGCTGCGTGGGAACTTTCTCACACAGCAATGCCAAAAGTGAGACTAGGGACTACTTTTTTACAGTGGAGGAGGAATACAGTGTGGAAGGATACCTTCCTCCCATCACTGGATTCCTGGAGCCCCGTAGAGAGCGGTCGCATCAGCTGATGCTGCTGTTCTACACGGGAGATTGGCGTGGGACACACACGCGTGGATTTCTGCGGATCAGGGAGTGTATTATTTGTTTGTTATTTTCATATTTTTTACAGTGAGAATGACACTGGCTTCGGGGAACGAAGTGACAAGTGATAGTGAGTATGTACTCTGTGTTATATGTACTGTATGTCTATATGTATGTATTGTATGAATGTAGGAATGTATTGTATGTAGTATGTATGTATGTTGTATGTCTGTAGCATGTTGTATGTATGTAGTATGTACTATGTGTGTAGTATGTGTGTAGTATGTAGTATGTATGTTGTATGAATGTAGTATACATGTAGTATGTATGTAGTATGTATTATGTATCTATGTTGTATGAATGTAGTATATATGTAGCTTGTATGTAGTATGTATGTATGTACGTATGTATGGTGTATGAATGTAGTATATATGTAGTATGTATGTTGTATGAATGTAGTATGTATGTAGTATGTATGTATGTTGTATGAAAGTAGTATATATGTAGCATGTATGTAGTATGTATGTAGTATGTAGCATATATGTATGTTGTATGTTGTATGAATGTAGTATACATGTAGTATGTAGGAATGTTGTATGAATGTAGTATATATGAAGTATGTATGTAGTATGTATGTATGTTCTATGAATGTAGTATGTATGAAGTATGTATGTATGTTGTATGAATGTAGTATATATGTAGTATGTATGTTGCATGAATGTAGTATGTATGTAGCATGTATGTAGTATGTATGTATGCTGTATGAATGTAGTATTTATGTAGTATGCATGTATGTTGTATGAATGTAGTATATATGTAGCATGTATGCAGTATGTATGTATGTTGTATGAATGTAGTATATATGTAGCATGTATGTAGTATATATGTATGTTGTATGAATGTAGTATATATGTAGCATGTATGTAGTATGTTTGTATGTTGTATGAATGTAGTATATATGTAGCATGTACTGTATGTAGTATGTACTGTATGTATGTTGTATGAATGTAGTATATATGTAGCATGTATGTAGTATGTTTGTATGTTGTATGAATGTAGTATATATGTAGCATGTACTGTATGTAGTATGTACTGTATGTATGTTGTATGAATGTAGTATATATGTATCATGTATGTAGTATGTGTGTATGTTGTATGAATGTAGTATGTATGTAGTATGTTTTATTTTTTTTACATTCAACACAGCCGGATGATGGGACTACTACTGTCCCATCATTGGCTAATGTTATACAACAAAGAGCAGCCAACAGCACAACGGAGGAGTAGATGCAGGTTCAAAGGTTCATGGACCCAAATGAACAATAGTCCAAAAAAGGGAAAGGAACAGCATCCGGTCTAGGTGAAAAATTGTATCAAAAATTTATTCTGCCAGTACAAAATACAACGTTTCGGCCATATTGTGGCCTTTTTCAAGTATAACATAACAGCACATATGGTGGCCTTTTATAGTGTGGCACAGCCAATCACCATTTAGGTAACACCCATCGCAAAACATTCATACATAAAATACATATAAATACATCCATCAGATACATATATATTCAATAACATAGTTTATCTAGTCGTTAACAATAATGGTCATAATCATATTAGAAATATTGCAAAAGCATTTCATACATAAACAACCATCCCCAAATCAGCCCACTAATAATCGTGATGCATCAAAGGTATCCATAGAAATAACGCACCAATCACTTGCAATAATACATATCCATGTGTAAACCGCCAATCCCTATTCACATAATAATGGCACCAACCCCAAAGGACCAATCATATGAGGACTCACACATCCATGTATCGGCAGAGTTCCCTCTCACCCACGTGACAACATCAGCAAGAGCCAAGCTGTATCAGAGGCGCAGTCCAGTGACGCGCACCTGCAGGTCATGGCGCGCGCGCCATCCATCCCTGCAGACCCGGTCACGTGACATCTCCATCACAAAGCACCGCGCATGCACGGTGCCATGCAAGGGATCAGCCACAAGAAACCGCCCACCGGGGGAACCGCCACGCACAGAGACTGGGATAAGGAGCAAAACTGGGATAATTACAAAAAGAGAAAAAGAGAAAAAGACAAAAGAAAAAAGGAAAAGCGGGCACGGGGAATGGCAGGCAAGAAATAGCAATAAAAAAATCTCAAAGGACAACATCCTCTTCGTAATTCAGGCTGTTCAGTCCCTGTGTCCTCCACTCCATCCAAATGTATCACCTATAAACACCAAAAAATAAATAAAAAAACATTAAATTAAAAGACCATAAAAGGCCACATAGACAAATATACACCCACATCAAAGGATAATGACACAAAGTAAAGGATTAGGTGACATCAAGTATGTAGATTGTAATCCAAGTTCAAACCCCTTGGTTGCAATGTATCGAGAATCGATATCCATCTCAACTCTTTTTTCTTCAACATCTTAACCCTATCACCCCCACGTCTGAATACAGGAACCCCATCTATTACTCTAAATCGTAACTGGTTCACTGAATGTCTGCACTCTAAAAAATGCTTCGGAATCGGCAACTCCACAAGTTTAGTCCTAATTGTATTCTTATGCTTACTAATGCGAGCCCTAATCTCCATGGTGGTCTCTCCTATATACATAAGCCCACATGGGCACAAAATCAAGTAAATCACAAAACTCGACGAACACGTATACCTTTCTTTAATTGAAATTTTTTTTCCAGTTCGAGGGTGATTGAAACTATCACCCTTTAGCATGTTGCCACAACAGGCACATCCCAAACATGGGAACTTGCCCATCTTAGGAGGACATATTGTCCTTTGTATGTTGACTTTTGATGAACCAATATCTGACCTTACCAATCTATCTTTAAGGTTATATCCACGTCTATATGAAAGCAATGGCCTGTCCACAAATTCTGATATCTGAGGCAGACCCTTCTGTAAGAGGCTCCAATGTTTGTTCAGGATACCTCCAATCCTGCCACTAACTGGGCAATATGTTGAGACAAAGGGAACACGTCTCATAGGCCCTTTAGTTCGCTTATGGCTAGAATCCTCCACCGATGTATTTTGAGCCTTAACTCTATAAGAATTAACTCGATCCATCAGGTAGCCCCTATTAACAAATTTTGTACACATCTGGTCCAATCTTAAATCCAACTTGTCATCCTCTTTGACAATCCTCCGTACACGTATCATCTGACTCCATGGAAGTGACTCCACCATCCGTCTTGGGTGATTACTATCATACACCAAAAGACTATTCCTATCTGTCTCTTTTACAAAAAGATCAGTATACAGAGACTTATCTTTCTTATAGACCAGCGTGTCCAAAAATTGGACCTGATCATAAGAGTGGGTCAATGTAAACTTCAGCTCAGAGAATACATTTTTCAATTCATTTTGAAAATCAAGAAGATCCTCCAGACTACCATCCCAGATACAGAAGATATCGTCGATGTAGCGCCACCAGGCCCGGACATGGCACCAGTAGATGGAATTGTACACATACAGTGGGGAAAAAAAGTATTTAGTCAGTCAGCAATAGTGCAAGTTCCACCACTTAAAAAGATGAGAGGCGTCTGTAATTTACATCATAGGTAGACCTCAACTATGGGAGACAAACTGAGAAAAAAAAATCCAGAAAATCACATTGTCTGTTTTTTTTTCATTTTATTTGCATATTATGGTGGAAAATAAGTATTTGGTCAGAAACAAGCAATCAAGATTTCTGGCTCTCACAGACCTGTAACTTCTTCTTTAAGAGTCTCCTCTTTCCTCCACTCATTACCTGTAGTAATGGCACCTGTTTAAACTTGTTATCAGTATAAAAAGACACCTGTGCACATCCTCAAACAGTCTGACTCCAAACTCCACTATGGTGAAGACCATAGAGCTGTCAAAGGACACCAGAAACAAAATTGTAGCCCTGCACTAGGCTGGGAAGACTGAATCTGCAATAGCCAACCAGCTTGGGGTGAAGAAATCAACTGTGGGAGCAATAATTAGAAAATGGAAGACATACAAGACCACTGATAATCTCCCTCGATCTGGTGCTCTACGCAAAATCCCACCCCGTGGGGTCAGAATGATCACAAGAACGGTGAGCAAAAATCCCAGAACCACGTGGGGGGACCTAGTGAATGAACTGCAGAGAGCTGGGACCAATGTAACAAGGCCTACCATAAGTAACACACTACGCCACCATGGACTCAGATCCTGCAGTGCCAGACGTGTCCCACTGCTTAAGCCTGTACATGTCCGGGCCCGTCTGAAGTTTGCTAGAGAGCATTTGGATGATCCAGAGGAGTTTTGGGAGAATGTCCTATGGTCTGATGAAACCAAACTGGAACTGTTTGGTAGAAACACAACTTGTCGTGTTTGGAGGAAAAAGAATACTGAGTTGCATCCATCAAACACCATACCTACTGTAAAGCATGGTGGTGGAAACATCATGCTTTGGGGCTGTTTCTCTGCAAAGGGGCCGGGACGACTGATCCGGGTACATGAAAGAATGAATGGGGCCATGTATCGTAAGATTTTGAGTGCAAACCTCCTTCCATCAGCAAGGGCATTGAAGATGAAACGTGGCTGGGTCTTTCAACATGACAATGATCCAAAGCACACCTCCAGGGTAACGAAGGAGTGGCTTCGTAAGAAGCATTTCAAGGTCCTGGAGTGGCCTAGCCAGTCTCCAGATCTCAACCCTATAGAAAACCTTTGGAGGGAGTTGAAAGTCCGTGTTGCCAAGCGAAAAGCCAAAAACATCACTGCTCTAGAGGAGATCTGCATGGAGGAATGGGCCAACATACCAACAACAGTGTGTGGCAACCTTGTGAAGACTTACAGAAAATGTAAGACCTCTGTCATTGCCAACAAAGGATATATCACAAAGTATTGAGATGAAATTTTGTTTCTGACCAAATACTTATTTTCCACCATAATATGCAAATAAAATGAAAAAAAACAGACAATGTGATTTTCTGGATTTTTTTTTCTCAGTTTGTCTCCCATAGTTGAGGTCTACCTATGATGTAAATTACAGACGCCTCTCATCTTTTTAAGTGGTGGAACTTGCACTATTGCTGACTGACTAAATACTTTTTTTCCCCACTGTACCGGTCCTCGAATACCACCATATAGATGTTAGCATAAGTTGGGGCCACATTGGACCCCATGGCGGTACCCCGCAACTGTAGGTAATAATCATCCCCAAAGTGAAAAAAATTCCTCCTGAGGATGAAACCTAACAGTCCTAGGACCAGTTGTGCACACTCTGGCGACATGTCCGAGCCTGTCAGCACCACATCGACGGCCTCCAAGCCCCTGTCATGCTCAATGGACGTATATAGAGAAACCACATCAAAAGATGCAAGCACCATATGAGAAGTAACTTTAACGTCACTAATTTTCTGCAAAAAATCATTCGTGTCTATGATATAAGACCGTGCTGAGGTAGCAAAACGCCGCAATACTTTGTCAAGAAAAATCGAAACCTTACTACATAATGACCCCCTCCCAGACACTATGGGACGCCCAGGTGGATTCTCCAAACTTTTATGTATTTTCGGTAACGTATATAGTATTGGTGTCTGGGGAGCATCCACCACCAAATATTCAGATAGCTTCTGATCAATGAGTCAATTGAACAAGGACTCATCCACCAAGAACCACAATTCACTCAAAAAACGGGGGGTGGGGTCACTAGTCAATCTAACATACACTGCAGTATCAGAAAGTTGGCCAAGAATCTCCATCTTATATTTGTCTGTATCCATAACAACTACCGCACCACCTTTATCTGCAGCTTTTATCGTAATAGCAGTATTTTTTGAAAGATTATCCAATGCCTGTTTTTCAGAGTATGTAAGATTCCCCCTATGTTGACCCCGAAACTCTCCCTTTAATTGTGCAATATCTCTCTCTACCAACTGAATATACGATTCAACAAAGTTATTCCTAACAGGTGGTTGAAAATTACTCTTAGGGTGTGTGCAGACGCTGCGGAATCTGCTGCGTATTAATCCGCACGGATTTTGCAAAAACCGCAGATAAACCGCAGGTCAAAAGACCTGCGGATTATCTGCGGTTTTGCCTGCGGTTTGGTCCTGCGGATTCACCATCTCCACAATGGTGGAGATAGGAACCCGCTGAGGATTCCGCAGAAAGAATTGACATGTCACTTCTTTCTGCAGTTTCAAAACCGCAGCAAATCCACGCGGATTTTTCGCAATGTCTACACAGCGTTTTTTTTTACCATTCATTTGAATGGTACTGTACACCGCAGCTAAAACTGCTGCGGGTCCGCAGCGGCCAAAACCGCTGCGGAAACGCAGCGGAATCCGCAGCATGTGCACATACCCTTACTGTATAATCCAACACCCTGAAGCATAAAACCAGTAGATTTATCATCATCACTAATTGCACATGATTTTTCTTCCTTATCAGAGAAAAAGGATGCCAATCGTAGCCTCCTAAAAAAAGAGAACAGATCACACTCGATTTCAAACCAATCAGGGGAATTTGTGGGACAAAACGACAGTCCCTTAGACAGTACCCCATAGTCCACTTCAGATAACACACACGACGAGATATTTACCACCAAGTCTCTCTGTGTTACTGGACTCTCTTTTTCACCTCCATATTCCTCGTTCGCATCGGTGCTTTGCGTGACATTCCTCTTTCTCCTGTTCTTTCTACCTCCTCGACGGGTCCTCCATTTCTTGTTATATTGTCCATCTTGTCTTTTCCTAAAAAAATAGAAGATGAAGATGCTGCACCCATATTAGAGTCATCCGTTGAATCAGACTCAGCAGTAGTGAACCCAAATCTTTGATCTTTAACTGGTGGTCTCCTCCTTCTATGCATTGGCAAAGGCCGATCTCTCCTAGGATATGGAGTATTTTGCAGACCCATTTGCCATGAGAAAATACGACCAGATCTGTAATCATCAGCATCACGAAACCATTTCGTACGTTTCGTTTTCTCTATATCACCTCGGTATTTCACCAACTTATCCTCCAACTGAGATTTGAATAAGTCCACCTCCTGTGTTGTCAATTCAGCTGTCAATTGCTGCTCCAAGTCGGCAATGTTTCTCTTCACAGACTCCACCTCTATATGGAGAAACTCAATATTCAGAAGCATTAGATCAAATGCAAACTTATTTGTAATAGACTCAAACCTACTGCAAAATTGTGAATTATCTGCAAGCAATGTAGGACTTTATAATATTCACATAGTGTGGTAGCATGCAATTCATACGATATGCATTTCCTTCTTTCTGTTTCATATTTCTTTTTAAGCATATCAGCAGTAGGTTTGCTTAAGAAGGACATATCTGTCCGGGCTCCAGACAAAATCCTTTTCGCATCATCCTCTGTGTAGGAAAAAATCATGGCAGTATCCAGTTCTCCCACCTCTGGATTAGCAGTTTCCATATTCAATCCGGTGCAAGTCCGCCAGAGTCCCAACAATATACAACAAAGAGCAGCCAACAGCACAACGGAGGAGTAGATGCAGGTTCAAAGGTTCATGGACCCAAATGAACAATAGTCCAAAAAAGGGAAAGGAACAGCATCCGGTCTAGGTGAAAAATTGTATCAAAAATTTATTCTGCCAGTACAAAATACAACGTTTCGGCCATATTGTGGCCTTTTTCAAGTATAACATAACAGCACATATGGTGGCCTTTTATAGTGTGGCACAGCCAATCACCATTTAGGTAACACCCATCGCAAAACATTCATACATAAAATACATATAAATACATCCATCAGATACATATATATTCTATAGCACAGTTTATCTAGTCGTTAACAATAATGGTCATAATCATATTAGAAATATTGTAAAAGCATTTCATACATAAACAACCATCCCCAAATCAGCCCACTAATAATCGTGATGCATCAAAGGTATCCATAGAAATAACGCACCAATCACTTGCAATAATACATATCCATGTGTAAACCGCCAATCCCTATTCACATAATAATGGCGCCAACCCCAAAAGACCAATCATATAAGGACTCACACATCCATGTATCGGCAGAGTTCCCTCTCACCCACGTGACATCAGCAAGAGCCAAGCTGTATCAGAGGCGCAGTCCAGTGATGCGCACCTGCAGGTCACGGCGCGCGCGCCATCCATCCCTGCAGACCCGGTCACGTGACGTCTCCGTCACAAAGCACCGCGCATGCACGGTGCCATGCAAGGGTGTTTATAGGTGATACATTTGGATGGAGTGGAGGACACGGGGACTGAACAGTCCTGAATTACGAAGAGGATGTTGTCCTTTGAGATTTTTTGTCGTTATTTCTTGCCTGCCATTCCCCGTGCCCTCTTTTCCTTTTTTCTTTTGTCTTTTTCTCTTTATGTATGTTGTATGTTGTATGAATGTAGTATACATGTAGTATGTATGAATGTTGTATGAATGTAGTATATATGAAGTATGTATGTAGTATGTATGTATGTTCTATGAATGTAGTATGTATGAAGTATGTATGTATGTTGTATGAATGTAGTATATATGTAGTATGTATGTTGCATGTATGTAGTATGTATGTATGCTGTATGAATGTAGTATTTATGTAGTATGTATGTATGTTGTATGAATGTAGTATATATTTAGCATGTATGTAGTATATACTACATGCGAAAAAATCCGCACCGTCAGCACAGCGTTTTTGAAACCCCATAGGGTTTCTTTGTACTGTACATGCTCAGCGGAACTGCTGCGTTTCCGCAGGGCCAAAACCGCTGTGGAAACGCAGCAGAATCTGCAACATGTGCACATAGCCTTAGGCGGAAGGGCGGGCACGGTGCTGTGTGATGCGGCCGGGAGATTGTCACTCATCTCCCTGTGCTTGTGTGCTGGGAAAGAGTTAATCTCCCCAGCTGTAGCTAGACTGGAGGGGGGGAGGGCGGCCGGCTGTGTGTAGCTATTTACGCCCGCCCCCTGATTTTCCCTAGGAGAAGCAGGACGTCACTGGGCTGCACAGAGCCGGGAAATGTGAACGTTGCGTGCTGCCGGCTTGTAGGTATGCGCCCCTGTTACATAGCTACTGTATGGGGGCATGGTGGGGGGAGACAGGCTGTCCCTGTGGGGAGGGGGGAGCTCTGCAGTGTATGAGGGTATGGTGGGGGCACAGGCTGTCCCTGTAGGGGGAGAGATAGTGGGCTGTGTTATCACTCTGCTGTGAACACTAATAGGGCTTAGAATACAAATATCTGTAAAATACAATAATTCCCTTATTCATTTTTTTTTTTTTCTTTCCGTTTCTCTTTAGGTAACAGAATAACGCACTTGGGGCAGTCGCCCCGCCACTCGCTGTGTCTGCTAGGAATATACACTCATGGATGAAGACATATATTAGTAAATTAAATAACTAATAGCACTTAAAAATAATTTTGCAATTAAATAATTTCCTTTTTTTTTTTTCAACTAGGTGGCTCCTTGGGGCAAGGATTACTAAGTCTCCCTAATAGGTGTCTTCACTATGGAGGGACGACATTGTTCTCCGGCCTCCATTGTAATGTTGACCAGCATCTTCATCCTTGGTTTGGGTAAGTAAAAATCCATGTATGTATAGTCTAAGTAGCTGTCATGGCGTATGTATGTATATACAATCAGCTGTCATGACACTTGGGAAGTCACACCAGGGGGCTTTGTGGCTCTGTAGTCCTCTACAGTGCCACACAGCCTCCCGCAGACCCCTCTACTGCACCACACAGCCTACTCAATCCTCTAAAAGCTTCCCACTGTCCCTTCCATTGTCTGACAGCTTTCCACTGTCCACTCCATTCTCTAGCAGGCCCCTGCAGCCTTTTCCAGGCTCCCACATGCCCCTGCAGCCTTTTCCAGGCTCCCACATGCCCCTGCAGCCTTTTCCAGGCTCCCACATGCCCCTGCAGCCTTTTCCAGGCTCCCACATGCCCCTGCAGCCTTTTCCAGGCTCCCACATGCCCCTGCAGCCTTTTCCAGGCTCCCACATGCCCCTGCAGCCATGGTCCTCCTTAGTCCTCCATACAATATATTGCACAGCCTATATTTTCCTTAGATTAAAATGTACAGCCCATATACTCATGGGAGTCTAAACTGATTTAAAAAAAAATACAGTATGTGCGTTAATACAATATTTATTCACTTGAATAGCGCCATTAATTCCATAGTGCTTTACATATATCAGCAACACTATCCCCCTTGGGGCTCAAAATCTAAGATCCCCATCAGCATGTCTTTATACTATATAAACACATAATATATATATATAGACTACATATGCACCATTACACTGGTGCGTTCACCCCTCCGTAATATGCACACTATCTATACTTAATACACGCTATCACACAGATGCTATCACCTTTCTGTACTATATACCCAAACATACACTATTTACCTTTTATAGTATACTGTATTGTGCAACTTTTTTTATTTATTTTTTTTTCCTCTCTCCACAGGTTGAATGCTTCAAAATGTAACCAATGCCAATCTGTTTTTTTTCCTTGTATTTTGTTCTTGCATTGAGGCTGTGTGCCCACGACGCGATTTTTAAGCATTTTGCAACGATAACGTTTAAAAATCTTGTACAGAACGCACCCCTTGCATTCCGCACATGCTGCGCTTTTTTCCGTGGTGGAATCGCATTGCGGAAAGTATCGCAGTATGCTTATTCTTTTGTGCGGAATCGCAAAGAATTGCCGCGATTCCACACCCATAGGAATGCATGAGAATCGCTAACTTCCCGCATGTGGCTATGCCCACCATGCAGTAAGTTAAGCATCTCATGTGCGGTTGGTACCCACGGTGTGGAGGAGAGGAGACTGTCCTCCAGGCCCTGGGTATCATACCACTGTTAAAAAAAAAAAAAAATCGGGGTATATTTACCTTCCGGTGACGCGCAGTCTTCCCGGGCCTCAGCGTTCCCAGTAATGCCTTGCAGCAAGGTCCTGTGATGACGTAGTCTCGCGTTACTCTAGCGGTCTCGCGCGATCGCTATAGCAACACGAGACCAACGTCATCACAGGTCTCGCAAGGCATCGCTGGGAACGGGAGCGCCGCTGAGACTGCGCGGGACGTCGGAAGGTAAATATACCCCGTTTTTTTTTTTTTTTTTTAACATTCTATATTTTACTATTGAGGCCGCATAGGCGGCCTCAATAGTAAAAAGCTGGTCACACTTGTCAAACGAATGTGACCAACCAGTCAATCACTTTCCAAGCGATGCTTCAAATCGCTTGGAAAGTGCTTGAAAATCGTGGAAAAAACGCGCGATTTCTGGGCAGGAGTCCGGTTTTCAGTGTGCGTTTTAAAATGCTACGTGGGCACATAGCCTAAATGTATTTTGCCTAGGCCTCATGACTTTTCCCACAAATAAAATGTTGTAAAAGCTTGACGTGATTTTGGGATACTCCAGGGATATCTAGTTTAGAGTCCCCCACACACCGGCACCAGCGATGCTGGTCTGGCTGTCTCTACTCTGGTAACGGTAATTCAGTGTCCCATATGCTCCTCATTTGTTTCAGCTGGACAACTATGGTGCTCACAGGCAGTACTATCCCATTGTGCAGTACTTATAGTGGTGCCAAAATTTACACAAACAAATGCTACACCCCCCACTACTGATCTATAAGTGTGCATGCACACTTACTCTGCTGCCATCCTTTTATGCTAAAGAGGAATGAGAGATGACCCACAAGGGGGATTGGAGGGAGACAAACTGCCCTCGGGGTTGGTTGAGGTGGCCTGCACCACACAACCTGCTCGATGTGATGGCATTGGGGCTTCATCGCTGTGTTAATATAGGAACATTGCTATCGGATTAATGGTGTTATAAGTGAAATAAAATTTAGTCATTAATTCCATAGCGCTGTACATATCAGCAACACTGTCCCCATCAGGGCTTACAATCTAAGGTACCTATCAGTATGTCTTTATAGTATACTAGCTGAAGAGCCTGGCGTTGCCTAGGCATAGTTAACCAACTGTGGTTAGTTAAAACAAATTATGATTATATTGCAGGTAAAAACATTTCACATCAAATATTCAACACTACAGATTTGCAGTACAAAAACTAAATGATTACCCAAGTATTGATAGTATTTTCAACTCAATCATGAGCTTTTTGAAAAACAACATTTTTGGTTTTTCTTTTCGGTGCAAAAATGAACAGATTTTTTGCAGTTCCAACTCTTGAACAGATAATGTAAAGTTGACCATGAGAAAAGCATGGAGATTGCAAATCGATCCCTACTACTTTCAAGGACTGTCTCTGAGCATTGTTAATGGACATTGCAAATAACAGTTGAACTGGAAACTGGAGGCATTTAAAATAAAACAAATCAGATGCAGTGAGTGGAATTCTTGGAATGAAAATGTCCTCTCCTTTGGCACATCCTGTTTCTGAGCTGTGAATCTAACCCTATCATGTATGTTACTGACTGCTCAGCCGTGTATCTAATCCTATCCTGTGTGATACTGACAGCTGAGACGTGTATCTGATCCTATTTTGTGTGATACTGACTGCTGAGCTGTGTATCTAATCCTATTCTATGTAATACTGTCTGCTGAGGCGTGTATCTATTCCTATCCTGTGTGATACCGACTGCAAAGAGAAGAAAACATCTGCCATTTTGACATTGTGTGTGGGGGTATAAAACGTCTTTCCCCATGCGTGTGATACATCAATCGTATGGAGAATTTCCCCAGAAAAACAATGGCGTTTTTATTCTGCATAGCATTAGACGTTATTGATTTATTGCAGCGCAAGCACCCCTGGTTCCATTAAAAGTGTATCCTGTGGGGAATTGCCTTGGTTTTCACCCCCCAGAATGGCTAGCGGCTGTGAGCTTAGGCTGTGGAGCCATCGAGCGAAGAGATGGAAACGTCGGCCATTTTGAAATTGTGTGGGGGGTTATAAAACATCTTTCCCCATGCATGTGATATGTCAATCATATGGAGAATTTCACCGGAAAAACAAAGGCTTGCTTTTTTTCTGCCTAGCCTTGATTGTTTTCCATCTATTGCAGCGCAAGCAGCCTCCGGTTCCTTTTAAAAAAAAAAAAAAAGTGTTTCCTCTGGGGAATTTCCTTGGTTTTCAGCCCCCAGAATGGCTAGCGAATGTGAGCTTAGGATGCGGAATAATCAAGCGAACAGATGGAAACGGCCATTTAGAAATTGTGTGGGGAGTTAAAAAACGTCTTTCCCCAAGCGTGTGATATGTCAATCATATGGAGAATTTCACCAGAAAAACGGCGTGCTTTTTTTCTGCATAGCGTTAGTCATTTTCGATCTATTGCAGCACAAGCATCCCTGGTTCCAGTCGAACTGCAGGGTCGAGGGCTGGGTAAAGAACTGGGATTCACCAGTTTCTTACAAGGCACTCGATATGAAAATGTCGGCCATTTTGGGATTGTGTGGGGGGGCATGAAACGTCTATCCCCACCCGTGTCATACGTCAATCGTATAGAGAATTTTACCAGAAACACAATGGCGTGCTTTTTTTATGCATAGCGTTAGTCGTTTTCGATTTATTGCAGCGCAAGCACCCCTCTTACCAGTCAAACTGCAGAGTCGAGGGCTGGGAAAAGAACTGGGATTCACCAGTTTCTTACCTGACACTCGATATGAAAATGTTGGCCATTTTGGGAGTGTGTGGGTGTTATAAAACATCTTTCCCCATGCGTGTGATATGTCAATCATAGGGAGAATTTCACCAGAAAAACAGCGGCGTGTTTTTTTTTTTTTCTGCCTAGTCTTGATCATTTTCCATCTATTGCAGCGCAAGCACCCCCGGTTCCCTAAAAAAAGTGTTTCCTCTGGGGAATTGCCTTG
Organism: Dendrobates tinctorius; assembly: GCF_039654945.1. Classification (NCBI taxonomy): domain Eukaryota; kingdom Metazoa; phylum Chordata; class Amphibia; order Anura; family Dendrobatidae; genus Dendrobates; species Dendrobates tinctorius. Next base: position 15,823,997 of record NW_027361814.1, on the reverse strand, counting down.
GCTTTCACCCCCCAGAATGGCTAGCGGCTGTGAGCCTAGGCTGCGGAACCATCCAGCGAAAAGATGAAAATGTCGGCCATTTTGAAATTGTGTGGGGGGGTTAAAAAACATCTTTCCCCTCCCGTGTGATACGTCAATCGTATAGAGAATTTCACCAGAAACACAATGGAGTGCTTTTTTTCTGGTTAGCGTTAGTTGTTTTTGATTTATTGCAGCGCAAGTACCCACGGGTTCCATAAAAAAGTGTTTCCTCTGGGGAATTGCCTTGGTTTTCACCCCCCAGATTGGCCAGTGGCTGTGAGCTTAGGCTGCAGAGTGTTCGAGCGAAAAGTTGAAAATGTCGGCCATTTTGAAATTGTGTGGGGGGGGTTATAAAACTTCTTTCCCCACGCGTGTGATATGTCAATCGTATGGAGAATTTCACCGGAAAAATAAAGACGTGTTTTTTTTCTGCCTAGCCTTGGTCATTTTCCCTTTATTGCAGCGCAAGCACCCACGGGTTCCATAAAAAAGTGTTTCCTCTGGGGATTTGCCTTGATTTTCACCCCCCAGAATGGTTAGCGACTGTGAGCTTAGGCTGTGGAGCCATCGAGCGAAAAGATAAAAATGTCGGCCATTTTGAAATTGTGTGGGGGTTAAACGTCTTTCACCATGTGTGTGATATGTCAATCGTATGGAGAATTTCACCGGAAAAACAACGGCATGCTTTTTTTCTGCCTAGCCTTGATCGTTTTCCATCTATTGCAGCGCAAGCACCCCCGATTCCCTAAAAAAAAAGTGTTTCCTCTGGGGAACTACCATGGTTTTCACCCCCCAGAATGGCTAGCAGCTGTGAGCTTAGGCTGCGGAGCCATCGAGCGAAAAGATGAAAATGTCGGCCATTTTGAAATTGTGTGTGGGGGGGGGGGTTATAAAACATCTTTCACCACGCGTGTGATATGTCAATCGTATGGAGAATTTCACCAGAAAAACAACGGCATGCTTTTTTTCTGCCTAGACTTGATCGTTTTCCATATATTGCAGCACAATCACCCCCGGTTGCATTAAAAAAAGGTGTTACTTCAGAACTTGCTAAAGGTACATTTAAAGGTAGGCTGTTAGCCAGTACTGTTCTCCCCACACAGCTCCTCCGGAACTTGCTAAAGGGACGTTTAAAGTAGGCCTCTAGCCAGAACTGTTCTCCCCCATAGCTACTCTGGAACTGGCTAAAGGTACATTTATAGGAAGACCGTGAACCAGTACTGGTCTCCCCTCTTCAGGGTTAAGCTTCCGGACATGACAGTTGGCATTGAAGTGGAGCTCACGGTCGCTTCCTCATCTCTCCGAAACCGTGAGTCGCAGCCTGGCGATACGGGTGTTAGCATCTGTGGAATTCCCTTGGTTTTCACCCCCAGAATGGCGAGCGGCTGTGAGCCTAGGCTGCGGATCTATCCAGCAAAGAGATGGAAACATCAGCCATTTTGAAATTGTGTGGGGGTTAAAAAACATCTTTACCCACGCATGCGATATGTCAGTCGTATGGAGAAATTTAACCAGAAGAAAATCGGCGTGCTTTTTTTCTGCATAGCGTTAGTCGTTTTCGATTAATTGCAGCACAAGCACTCCTGGTTCCAGTCAAACTGCAGGGTCGAGGGAATAACCAGTTTCTTACCCGGCACTCGACATGAAAACGTCGGCCATTTTGGGATAGTGTGGGGGGGTATGAAACGTCTTTCCCCACCCATGTGATATGTCAATCGTATAGAGAATTTTAACAGAAACACAATGGCGTGCTTTTATTCTGCATAGCGTTAGTCGTTTTCGATTTATTGCAGTGCAAGCACCACTGGTTTCAGTCAAACTGCAGGGTCGAGGGTCGGGTAAAGAACTGGGATTAACCAGTTTCTTACCCAGCACTCGATATGAAAACGGCCATTTTGAAATTGTGTGGGGGTTATAAAACATCTTTCCCCATGCATGTGATATGTCAATCGTATGGAGAATTTCACCGGAAAAACAAAGGTGTGCTTTTTTCTGCCTAGGCATGGTCGTTTTCCATTTATTGCAGTGCAAGCACCCCCGGTTCCATTAAAAAAAGGCGTTACTTAAGAACTCATCGTTTTCCATCTATTGCAGTGCAAGCACCCCCGATTCCCTAAAAAAAGTATTTCCTCTGGGGAATTGCCTTGGTTTTCATCCCCCCAGAATGGCTAGCGGCTGTGAGCTTAGGCTGCGGAGCCATCGAGCGAAAAGATGAAAATGTTGGCCATTTTGAAATTTTGTGGGGGGTTATAAAACGTCTTTCCCCACGTGTGTGATATGTCAATCGTTTGGAAAATTTTGCCGGAAAAACAACGACGTGCTTTTTTTCTGCCTGGCCTTGATCGTTTTCCATTTATTGCAGCGCAAGCACCCCTGGTTCCATTAAAAAAGGCGTTACTTCAGAACTTGCTAAAGGTACGTTTATAGCTCGGCCGTTAGGCAGTACTGTTCTCCTCCCCCCACAGCTCCTCCGGAACTTGCTAAAGGGACGTTTATAGTAGGCCTTTAGCCAGAACTGTTCTCGCCCCCCCACACCTCCACTGGAACTGGCTAAAGGTACTTTTATAGGAAGGCCGTTAGCCAGTACTGGTATCCCCTCTTCAGGGTTAAGCTTCCGGCTTAGCGTGGAAAAAAAGCCTGGGGCAGGTTGTCAGAGGCTGGAGGAGCCCAGAGGGGGTGGGCGCAGGTTGTCAGAGGCTGGAAGACCTCTCAACATGACAGTTGGCATTGAAGTGGAGCTCACGGTCGCATCCTCATCTCTCCGAAACCACGAGTTGCAGGCTGGCGAAACGAGTGTTAGCATCTGGGGAATTGCCTTGGTCTTCACCCCCAGAATGGCAAGCGGCTGTGAGCTTAGGCTGCGGAGCTATCCAGCAAAAAGATGGAAATGTTGGTCATTTTGAATTTGTGTAGGGGTTAAAAAACATCTTTCCCCACACTTGTGATATGTCAATCGTATGGAGAATTTCACCAGAAAAACAACGGCGTGCTTTTTTTCTGCATAGCGTTAGTCATATTTGATTTATTGCTTCGCAAGCGCCCCTGGTTCCAGTCAAACTGCAGGGTGGAGGGCAGGGTAAAGAACTGGGATTCACCAGTTTCTTACCCGGCACTCGATCTGAAAACGTCTGCCATTTTGGGATAGTGTGGGGGGTATGAAACGTCTTTCCCCACCCATGTGATATGTCAATCGTATAGAGAATTTTACCAGAAACACAATGGCGTGCTTTTTTCCTGCATAGCATTAGTCGTTTTCAATTTATTGCAGTGCAAGCACCCCTGGCTCCAGTCAAACTGCAGGGTCGAGGGCCGGGTAAAGAACTGGGATTCACCAGTTTCTTACCCGGGACTCCATATGAAAACGTCGGCCATTTTGGGATAGTGTGAAACGTCTTTCCACACCCGTGTGATACGTCAATCGTATAGCGAATTTCACCAGAAACACAATGGCGTGCTTTTTTCTGCATAACATTAGTCATTTTCGATATATTGCAGCTCAAGCACCCCTGGTTCCAGTCGAACAGCAGGGTCGAGGGCCCGGTAAAGAACTGGGACTAACCAGTTTCTTACCCTGCACTCGATATGAAAGCGTCGGCCATTTTGAAATTGTGTGGGGGTTATAAAACATCTTTCCCAATGCGTGTGATATGTCAATCATATGGAGAATTTCACCGGAAAAACAAAGGTGTGCTTTTTTTCTGCCTAGCCTTAATCGTTTTCCATCTATTGCAGCATAAGCAGCCCCAGTTCCCTAAAAAAAGTGTTTCCTCTGGGGAATTACCTTGGTTTTCACCCCCTACAATGGCTAGCGGCTGTGAGCTTAGGCTGCGGAGCCATCGAGCGAAAAGATGAAAATGTCGGCCATTTTGAAATTCTGTGGGGGGTTATAAAACGTCTTTCCCCACGCGTGTGATATGTCAATCGTATGGAGAATTTCACCGGAAAAACAATGGCGTGCTTTTTTTCTGCATAGCGTTAGTCGTTTTCGATTTATTGCAGCGCAAGATCCCCTGGTTCCAGTCAAACTCCAGGGCGGAGGGCCGGGTAAAGAACTGGGATTCACCAGCTTCTTACCTGGCACTCGATATGAAAACGTCGGCCATTTTGGGATAGTGGGGGGGGGTATGAAACGTCTTTCCCCACCCATGTGATATGTCAATCATATAGAGAATTTTACCCAAAACAAAATGGCGTGCTTTTTTCTGCGTAGCGTTAGTCGTTTTCGATTTATTGCAGCGCAAGCACCCCTGGTTCCAGTCAAACTGCAGGGTGGAGGGCCGGTTAAAGAACTGGGATTCACCAGTTTCTTACCCTGCACTCCATATGAAAACGTCTGCCATTTTGGGATAGTGTGGGGGGTATGAAACGTCTTTCCACACACATGTGATACATCAATCGTATAGAGAATTTCACCAGAAACACAATGGCGTGCTTTCTTTCTGCATAGCATTAGCCGTTTTCGATATATTGCAGCGCAAGCACCCCTGGTTCCAGTCAAACTGCAGGGTGGAGGGCCGGTTAAAGAACTGGGATTCGCCAGTTTCTTACCCGTCACTCGATATGAAAACGTCGGCCTTTTTGGGATAGTGTAGTGGGGTGTGAAACGTCTTTCCCCACCTATGTGATATGTCAATCGTATAGAGAATTTTACCAGAAGCACAATGGCGTGCTTTTTTCTGCATAGCCTTGATTGCTTTCCATTTATTGCAGCGCAAGCACCCCCGGTTCCATTAAGAAAAGGCGTTACTTCAGAATTTGCTAAAGGTACGTTTTTAGCTAGGCCGTTATCCAGTACTGTTCTACTCCCCCCCCATAGCTCCTCCGGAACTTGCTAAAGGGATGTTTATAGTAGGCCTTTAGCCAGAACTGTTCTCGCCCCCCACAGCTCCTCTGGAACTGGCTAAAGGTACGTTTATACGAAGGCCGTTAGCCGGTACTGTTCTCCCCTCTTCAGGGTTAAGCTTCCGGATTAGCGTGGAAAAAAAAGCCTGGGGGCATGTTGTCAGAGGCTGGAGGAGCCCGGAGGTGGTGGGCGCAGTTTGTCAGAGGCTGGAAGACCTCTCAACATGACAGTTGGAATTGAAGTGGAGCTCACGGTCACTTCCTTATCTCTCCGAAACCGCGAGTCGCATCCTGGCGAAACAGGTGTTAGTATCTGGGGAATTCCCTTGCTTTTCACCGCCCAGAATGGCGAGCGGCTGTGAGCTTAGGCTGCGGAGCTATCCAGCAAAGAGATGGAAACGTCGGCCATTTTGAAATTGTGTGGGGGGGTTAAAAAACATCTTTCCCCACGCATGTGATATGTCAATCGTATGGAGAATTTCACCAGAAAAACAACGGCATGTTTTTTTTCTGCATAGCGTTAGTCGTTTTCAATTTATTGCAGCGCAAGCACCCCTGGTTCCAGTCGAACTGCAGGGTGGAGGGTCGGGTAAAGAACTGGTAATCACCAGTTTCTTACTCGGCACTCGATATGAAAACGTCGGCCATTTTGAGATAGTGTGGGGGGGGTATGAAACGTCTTTCCCCACCCGTGTGACACGTCAATCGTATAGAGAATTTTAAACGAAACACAATGGCGTGCTTTTTTCTACATAGTGTTAGTCGTTTTCGATTTATTGCAGCGCAAGCACCCCTGGTTCCAGTCGAACTGCAAGGTCGAGAGCCGGGTAAAGAACTGGGATTCACCAGTTTCTTACCCGGCAGTCAATATGAAAACGTCAGCCATTTTGAAATTGTGTGGGGGTTATAAAACATCTTTCCCCATGCATGTGACATGTCAATCGTATGGAGAATTTCACCAGAAAAACAACGGCGTGCTTTTTTTCTGCCTAGCCTTCATCGTTTTCCATCTATTGCAGCGCAAGAACCCTCGGATCCCTAAAAAAAGTGCTTCCACTGGGGAATTGCCTTGGTTTTCACCCCCCAGAATGGCTAGCGGCTGTGAGCTTAGGCTGCGGAGCCATCGAGCAAAAAGATGAAGATGTCGGCCATTTTTAAATTGTGTGGGGGGTTATAAAACGTTTTTCCCCATGCGTGTGATATGTCAATCACATGGAGAATTTCACCAGAAAAACAACGGCATGCTTTTTTTCTGCCTAGCCTTGATTGTTTTCCATAATGAGGTGGGGGCCGCAAACTATTGTCCCGAGGGCCGCAGTTGGCCCGCGGGCCGCGAGTTTGAGACACCTGGTCTAAATGTTTGGATATGCGCTTGTTTTTACATAGAGGGACTTGATCAAACAGCATACCTAAACACCTGTAATAATTTCTGTTGACGTACAAACATCCTCCGTAATTCCTCTGAGGCTTTTAATTATTGGTTATCCAAGCTGGACACGTGGCATGAACTGGCTCTCTACGCCTTCGAGGTCCTGGCTTGCCCTGCTGCTAGCATTCTGTCAGAGTGGGTTTTTAAGTGCCGCTGGTGGATTTATAACAGATAAGCGCATCCGCCTGTCAACTGACAATGGCAGAAGTGCAAGAAAAAAGATCATGCCCATATACAAAGGAGCACCTCAATTGTATATATAAAGAATAAAGAATATATAAGGATGGTGTGGGATAGGTTCCCATGAGTATCGCCACAATTGTGGCTTCCTCAGGGAAAAAGATAGCATCTATCCCACATTAGAGTTGAGCGACTTTGGTCGGATCGGGTTTCATGAAACAAAATTTGTTTCAGATGAAACTGGTCCGACTAGGGAAAAAAAAGTCGGAGTTTCGTCCGAAACCCGACCCCAATGCAAGTCAATGGGAAATAAAAGTCAGCATTGAGCGAGTGACATTCATCCGCTCAATGCCGACTTTTATTTCCCATTGACTTGCATTGGGGTCGGGTTTCGGATGAAACTCCGACTTTTTTTGCCCTAGTCGGACCAGTTTCATCTGAAACAAATTTTGTTTCATGAAACCCGATCCGACTAAAGTCGCTAAACTCTATCCCACACCATCTTTCTCCCTACTGCCAGGGCCCTGGCTCAGACTCTAGGATCCACACTCTGGTGTATGAGCATACTTCAGCACAGGAATGGGTTTGTTATCTTCCCTAAAATTGTGTGCTACTGTTTTCTCTTCTTAGGCTATGTTGAGGGACCTGTATTTAACAGGCTTATTACTTTCTTCTCACATGCCTTTTTGTGTTTCTCTGGGCCCATATGGTACTATTGTCATTCACTTCATAGCCATTTAAGGTTTTTTTTGCCATCTTTTATAAAATTCTGTGCGCTATTTGTATTTTTACCTTTGGCCATTGCTGAGAGACCTGCATTCAAGAGGTTAAATTACTCTCTTCTCATACGCCTTTTTTTCTGGTAATCTCTGGGCCCACATGGTATTTCTCATATGCACATTATAGCCACTGAAGTATTATCTGATAAGGCATGACTCATTGTAGGTCCTTATAGTATTTTAATTGGTTTTAATATGCATTGTGTGTTTTTTTGCTTTTTGTAATATTGTCTAATAAAGTGTCATTATTCTTTATATATACAATTGAGGTGCTCCTTTGTATATGGACATGATCTTTTTTTCTTGCTCTTCTGTCATGTTTTTTCCAGGCCCTTAGTGAGCCGTCTTGTTTTGAAATTTATGAGTGGTGCCATCCACTTCTCCAATACTTGTCAACTGACAATGCTGACAGGCTGAGTCTTATCAAAATGAACAAGGGCTGGATTGGCCAAGACTTCAAAACACCACCGAATGAAAACATCCAAACCTAACCTAAAATAATGATTTGGAGTGGTTGGGGAGGTGTATTCTCATCCACCTCTTCACAATCACACATGGTTATCCGCGTCCTGATTGGGTCTGTTTGGTGTTATCCTCCTCCTTATCCTCATCATCCACAACCATTACAACACCAGGGTCAATGTATTCCATGATGCAAAAGTCACTATATTTTTCTTTATATCCCTGTCTCTGAGCTGTTGCTAGGGGCAAATATCTCGTTGAACACATTCTGGCTTCATATCTATGCACCTGGGCTCACATCACCCTTCATTTGCTTTCATAGGTGGTTTCACATTAATAATTTATTTGTTTGATTTCAGCATGATTTCTCATTATGTCTCCTCATTATCCACCACTAGATCATCATGGGTAACGTCTTCTGGCCTGCTATAGGCAGTTTAATTTTTGGAAAGGGTGTCTATGATGCCCTTATTAGTCTATAAAATAATGTACCCCCATGGGGAAATTGTTTACGGCCCATGCACTGCATGTATGGACGTTGCAAGTCTAGGAGACCCGCTCCTTTGTAATGGGCCTTTATTTTTTTGGAGGCCGTCATCCATGTTTCGTCCAGGAGGGGATTGTGGTGCGTGGAAATTTGGGTCAAGGCGGCCCTCGCATTCAAGGCAGAAGGAAACTGTATGGCAGCAACAACTGAAGACTGTGAAGTGGGTTATCATGGAGCCTTCCACTATGTGTGTTCACAAGATTATTGGCGTGCATATTACTTGGCAGCAGGGCAGGCCTGTCAATGCATAAGGAAAGAGTACGGGAGTCCAAAATGCATAATGTGAGGTGGATTTTCCTGTGGCCATCCAGTATGTGGGTTCAAAGTCATATTGGAGTGCATATTACTTGGCAGAAGGGTAGGCTTGGCGATGCATAAAGAAAGATTACAGGAGTAAAACATGAATAATGTGAAGTGGATTTTCCTGGGCCCACCCAGTATGTGGGTTCAAAGTCGTATTGGAGTGCATATTACTTGGCAGCAGGGCAGGCCGTGCATTCAATGCATAAAGAAAGAGTACGGGAGTACAACATGAATATTGTGAAGTGGATTTTCCTGGGACAATCCAGTATGTGGGTTCAAAGGCATATTGGAGTGCATATGACTTGGTAGCAGGGAAAGCCGTGCATTCAATGCAACATTTTTTATGGAGGCCCTCCTGGACATCTCGTGAAAGGGGTATTTTGTCACGTCCTAATTTTTGTCAGCCCTGCCACTCACTGCCTTTGGCAATAACAGTATAGGAGACCCACTGTTTAATAATAGCCCTTTAAGAATAAAATAAAATAGATTGTGAGCCCCAATGGGGACAGCAATGATAACGTGTGCAAACTGTAAAGTGCTGCGGAATATGTTAGCGCTGTATAAAAAAAAAAAGATTATTATTATTATTAAAATAGGATCTGTGACTTTAAGAATCCCTTCTTCATAAATGAAACAAGATACAGTGGGGAAAAAAAGTATTTAGTCAGTCAGCAATAGTGCAAGTTCCACCACTTAAAAAGATGAGAGGCGTCTGTAATTTACATCATAGGTAGACCTCAACTATGGGAGACAAACTGAGAAAAAAAAATCCAGAAAATCACATTGTCTGTTTTTTTTTCATTTTATTTGCATATTATGGTGGAAAATAAGTATTTGGTCAGAAACAAGCAATCAAGATTTCTGGCTCTCACAGACCTGTAACTTCTTCTTTAAGAGTCTCCTCTTTCCTCCACTCATTACCTTTAGTAATGGCACCTGTTTAAACTTGTTATCAGTATAAAAAGACACCTGTGCACACCCTCAAACAGTCTGACTCCAAACTCCACTATGGTGAAGACCAAAGAGCTGTCAAAGGACACCAGAAACAAAATTGTAGCTCTGCACCAGGCTGGGAAGACTGAATCTGCAATAGCCAACCAGCTTGGAGTGAAGAAATCAACTGTGGGAGCAATAATTAGAAAATGGAAGACATACAAGACCACTGATAATCTCCCTCGATCTGGTGCTCCACGCAAAATCCCACCCCGTGGGGTCAGAATGATCACAAGAACGGTGAGCAAAAATCCCAGAACTACGCGGGGGGACCTAGTGAATGAACTGCAGAGAGCTGGGACCAATGTAACAAGGCCTACCATAAGTAACACACTACGCCACCATGGACTCAGATCCTGCAGTGCCTTGACGTGTCCCACTGCTTAAGCCTGTACATGTCCGGGCCCGTCTGAAGTTTGCTAGAGAGCATTTGGATGATCCAGAGGAGTTTTGGGAGAATGTCCTATGGTCTGATGAAACCAAACTGGAACTGTTTGGTAGAAACACAACTTGTCGTGTTTGGAGGAAAAAGAATACTGAGTTGCATCCCTCAAACACCATACCTACTGTAAAGCATTGTGGTGGAAACATCATGCTTTGGGGCTGTTTCTCTGCAAAGGGGCCAGGACGACTGATCCGGGTACATGAAAGAATGAATGGGGCCATGTATCGTGAGATTTTGAGTCCAAACCTCCTTCCATCAGCAAGGGCATTGAAGATGAAACGTGGCTGGGTCTTTCAACATGACAATGATCCAAAGCACACCACCAGGGCAACGAAGGAGTGGCTTCGTAAGAAGCATTTCAAGGTCCTGGAGTGGCCTAGCCAGTCTCCAGATCTCAACCCTATAGAAAACCTTTGGAGGGAGTTGAAAGTCTGTGTTGCCAAGCGAAAAGCCAAAAACATCACTGCTCTAGAGGAGATCTGCATGGAGGAATGGGCCAACATACCAACAACAGTGTGTGGCAACCTTGTGAAGACTTACAGAAAACGTTTGACCTCTGTCATTGCCAACAAAGGATATATCACAAAGTATTGAGATGAAATTTTGTTTCTGACCAAATACTTATTTTCCACCATAATATGCAAATAAAATGAAAAAAAACAGACAATGTGATTTTCTGGATTTTTTTTTCTCAGTTTGTCTCCCATAGTTGAGGTCTACCTATGATGTAAATTACAGACGCCTCTCATCTTTTTAAGTGGTGGAACTTGCACTATTGCTGACTGACTAAATACTTTTTTTCCCCACTGTATGTCTACTTATGTGTCACACACCACATGGCCAGCTAGGGTTGGTAAATGTTACAATGACATTTCCCAGTGAATGCATTTGTTTTGGTTGAAAGCAATGTTAAAGTGGAAAAACACTTCAAAAACCCTGCGTCTGAACATAACCCAAGTGGGGAAGAAACATTTTGGTCAGGGATCATTTATTTTGCCTTATATGCAATTCATTAGCCTGGAAAGGATGTACCCCGGCAGCACGGTGGCTCAGTGGTTAGCATTGCAGCGCTGGAGTCCTGGGTTCAAATCCCACCAAGGACAACATCTGCAAGGAGTTTGTATGTTCTCCCTGTGTTTGCGTGGGATTCCTCCCACATTCCAAAGGCATACTGATAGGGAATTTAGATTGTGAGCCCCATCGGGGACCCTGATGATAATGTGTGCAAAACTGTAAAGCGCTGCAGAATATGTTAGCGCTATATAAAAATAAAGATTTTTTTTAACATATTTCCCAGCAAAATCCATTTTGGTTTCGTTTCTGTATGTTTTTTGGTGTACCGGTAAAAATGGCATGAAACTCTGAAACAATTGTTTAAAGCTGTGAACTAGGAGTCAGAAAAGCTTCCAGGGGCGATTTCCATGATGTCCCCATGTCATTTCAGTGTGTTTCCATCGTTTTTAGAGCCTAAAAGGACCCCTGGGGGGATCACGGTAAAAATGCTCGGGTCTCCCATAGACTTACTTTGGGCTCATTGTTCTGTCCGAGTACCCGAGTATTTCAATTTTCTTGAACCGAACAACGAGCGGGGGGGGCGGTCATTGTAACACTGTTTACAATGGAACTCAGTAACTTCAATTTATGCCTCTGCTAAAAACAACAAAAGCTGAACTCATGTTGTTTTATTTGCTTTATCCTAGCATCAAGGTTTTTTGAGGATTTTATATGACCTAACATCTGAGCAATGCTTGCTGAGCAGAAATAAACCAACTTTAGACTTGTTGCGTTACAATATATATTGCCTTTTGACGATTTTTGGCTGAACAGTGATAGTTACAAAACTTCTAAATACTATCTTACTGCAATTTTGATTTAAAGGGTTCTTACCAAGATTAGAAGTCAGACCCGGTTCATAGGAGAGGGGATAACTTCAGTCACTGAGGGTCCGACCTATGGAACCCCGACCAAACTCAAAAATGGGGTTCTGCAGACTCTCGTGTGAATGGTGCATGGGCACCTCCTCTTAATTCTTTCTTAATGGGATCACCGGAGAAAGCTGACTGCTGTGCTCTAATGAATGAAACATATCTGCACATACTTCAAGGGTCCCATACTCGGGATCAATGATTCCACCTAGATTTCCTGGTCCCTTCCAATTTGGTAACGGCACGTGGACTATAAACATACCAACCATGTTTATATTTTTCATTTACTTTACTTATTTTTAGAAGAGGAAAATGGATGTCATTTGAAGTATTATTCTATTATATTTTTAAAAACTATGCTACTTTATTTTTAGCGGTCTTTGGGGATTTGAATCAGGAATCACTTAATCACTTGTTTTTATACTGCAATATCACAGTACTACAGTATACAGGTAAAATGAAGGTCTCTGAAGCGTAACCATATAACGGGCTTCATCAAAGGTGTATGAATATGGCAGCTATGGTGACTTTCAGCAGGTCCCCATCTGTCATGGCAACCCATGAGCACTATGCAGTAGGGGCAGTGGGTACCCAAAATGGAACAGTGGTTGAATAGCTAGCCTTAAAGCTGAAATCAGAATTTGACAGCTGCATTTAGGGGGTTGTAGACAGCATTTGGATCTCTCTCTGTTTGCTGCTGTTAAGTCTAAATATTAGTTACCATATATACTCGAGTATAAGCCGAGATTTTCATCCCATTTTTTTAGGCTGAAAGTGCCCCTCTTGACTTATACTCGAGTCATTGTCCCAGGGGGTAGGGGGGAGGGGGAGCGCAGGAGCGGGCGGCAGTCTGATCATACCCCCTCCTGGCGTGGTCTCTGCACTTCCCTGCTTCTCAGATGGTCTCCGGCGCCGCAGCTCTTCCTTTGTTCAGCGGAGACATGGTACCGCTTATTAAAGTAATGAATATGCACTCGACTCCACTCCCATAGGCATGTAGGGCATATTCACTACTTTAATGAGCGGTACCACGTGACCGCTGAACACTGGAAGGAGCTGCCGGCGCCGGAGACCATCGGAGAATCAAGAAGTGCAGATACCGCGTCAGGAGGTGGTGAGTGTGATGGGAAGGACAGGGGGAGCCATGCGATATTCATCTGTCCCTGTTCCACCACCATGCGCCGCTCTGTCCTCCGTGTCCTCTGGCTGTGACGTTCTGGTTAGAGGGCGCGATGACGTGGTTAGTGCGAGATCTCTGCCTGAACAGTCAATGCACAGACCCGGAAGATGGAGCTGCGCGTGGCGGTGGAACAAGGACAGGTGAATATTGCAGGTGCTGGGGCCCTGAGTCAGCGGCAACACCGGCACCTGGCCCCCATAGCGCACCAGTGTCCCTGCCTGCTCAGGACACTGTCACCTGGCCCCCAGTGACAAGAAATGAGTATGTCCTTTTTTTATCGCAGCAGCAGCATACCAGCATATAGGGTATATACATCTATGGGGCATTTTATGGGGCCATCAACCTTTACGGAGCAGCATATGGGGCATATTATTCTACAGAGCTTTTTATGGGGCCATCAACCTTTATGGAGCAGCATATGGGGCATACTATTCTATGGAGCATCTTATGGGGCCATTATTAACCTTTGTGCAGCATTCTATGGGGCATATTTTTTGTATGGAGCATCTTTTGGGGTCCATCATGAACTGTATGGAGCATTATATGGGGCATATTTTTTGTGTGGAGCATCTTTTGGGGTCCATCATGAACTGTATGGAGCATTATATGGGGCTCCTGATTCAATATGGATATTCAAAAACATTTAACCTACTGATGTCTCAATTAATTTTACTTTTATTGACATCTATTTTTGTTTTTGAAATTTACCAGTAGCTGCTGCATTTCCCACACTAGGCTTATACTCGAGCCAGTAAGTTTTCCGTTTTTTTTGTGGCAAAATTAGTGGCCTTGGCTTATACTCGGGTAGGCTTATAGTCGAGTATATACGGTATACAAGCCAGCACCCACCAAGTATAGAGCAAGTTCATCTTTTGAACTCAGCACCTAACGTGTGACGTACATATACATCATATGTCGAGAAGGCATTAAATCGGACTAAAATGCAACAGCAGAAACAGCCAACAACATATGTGGCACTGTTTGTGTAAATTGGATGTGATTGATATGTATCCCTATAGTTATGTTTCGATTTTGTAAAAAAATATTAATAATATCCATGATTCACCTTATTCTTCAGGCATAAAGGTGTGGTGAGCAGTCTTGAATAGGATGGAATATCACAATGCTGACATAGACCACCAGAGTAAGTACGCCAGCCTCAAAGGGTCTTATTCTATGTTCCCACGATGAGTTTTTAATGACATTTTTATGCTGTTTTCAAAAAAATCAAATAACTAATTTTGGTTAATGGGTATAGAAATGCTGCAGAAAATCTGCAACATCAAAAAAATCTCAAAAACCTCATTGTGTGAACATAGCCTTAGAGATATATTTTTTAAAAATGAATGTATATTGGATTGGGAAATTTGATGATAGTTTCCACTTCAAAGACCATTCTGATGAGTCTATGTTGTAATGATTGATGAACAATGTCTCCTGGTATCTGCTCCATGCTCTGGACACTGTGCTAACTGACCCAGCTACTCTTCTTGTCACAGCTCACATTAATGTGCCATCCTAGATGACCTGCACTACCTGAGCAACTTCTGTGGGTTGTAGATGCCACATCATGTTACTGTACAGTATCTCTAGGGGTGAGAGCAATGACAAAATGCAAAAGTGACCAAAACAACAGCTAAAAAGGATGAGAACAGAGAATTGGTCTGTGGTCACCCCCTGCAGAACAATTCCTTTACAGGGGTTGTCTTGCCTAGCATTTCTGCCTGTTGTCTGTTACATTTGCACAACAGCAGTAGAAATTGACTCAGAATCAGTGTTGTTTGATTACAGGATGGGTTGATTTCACAGAAGTGTGACTGGCTTGGAGTTATACTGTGTTTTAGTGTTCCCTTGAGCTGTGTGTGTATATATACATAATATAGTAATACAGTATATACACAGATACACACTATGTTACGTGTTACAGAACCACTTAGCACCCAGAATATGTTGTGCAGTTATATGTATGGATAATAGGTTCTATGTGAGATGCATGTCCCTAATGCATCAGCATTCCCCTTTTGTCCACCCTCCCCCCACCTTTGTAATTTCCACAGTAAACATCGGCAGGCTCCGGCCACCTGCAGATTTTGTAATGCATGTCTGTCCTGCCGCTTTTCTATTGGCCTGCCCTTTGTATCTGTGTGATATATTCTGTGTCCTGTGAGTAAAGTGTTGTCAGACTGGAAATACATGGAGAAGCAGTGATCTTTTATATGCGCCCATGTAACCCAGGGATTCCAGCCAGCGTCATTCATTCAGACTCCAGCCAACGCAGAGCGGACCTCCGAAAACACGGGGTGGTACTGAAAGAGGTACCCCAGCTTGGTAGACCCATTTACACACTATATACTGCATATCTATACACACACATGTATGTGTACATTTGCTGTATATAGTGTGCATACAGTATATATTTGTCAGGTCCTGCTACTTCATTTGTTCAGATTCAAGGACAGTTGTGGAGGGGTCAGCTATGATGAGTAGGAGGGAACGCAGGCCTGCTTGCTGCTTCCTGTTTTCTACATTTGCACACTGCCCCCTTTGTGGATGGGGACCCTAATGCTGTCCCTGGCGTACTGTCTTGTCTAGCATCCAGTGTACTGTCAAAGAAGGTATTCATTGCTGACCGTGGATTTATGATGTCCAAGTGGACCAAATCATTTGCTGTAAGTGTGCAAAGCCTTACATTTGTCAAAATATATCAGGCATAATTCCTTAAGGATTTTAATTTAAGTATGGGTATTGTGAATGAATAGATCAGCCATCATTGTCTACCTGCCCATTAGGTTCTATGCAGTTTTGCCCCCACCACCAGTGCCAATGTCTCCACACAGCTGAGCATCTCCTGCCTGCCCATTATGGTCCCTTTAAAATTTTGTGCTGTCGTTGCTAGGGTTGCCAGTGATTGCCATACACAGCCACACAATTTCTGTTTGTTCATGATGTTGCAGTAGGATTGCCAATAAAGAATTGATTTACCTTTTTAAACATTCAATGCATGCACAGAATTTCTGCTTTTTTAAACAAAAAAGTAAAGTTTTAACTGTCAAGTGGTGTTGGATTGATTTTTCACCTTTATATCCTATTGTCCTGTCAGTGCCCCTGTCACTGCTATGGCTGCATGGAACACTACCCAGGGTAAACATAATAAATTTGAAACAAAAAAGAAGAATCCTTATTGGATGGCTACTTTAAAATATGCTTCTTCACTTTCCAAACTGCAAATCTGTTGCTGTTCAAACAAAAGGGATAATTTTTGGACAGTGTGTTAACAAAATGGAATAGCTTATTCACTTTTCAAACAACAGTCATGTTTCTCCTTCATAAAAAAAGAACAATTTTTGGTTAGTTTCTTCATGGATTATACTGTTTTACAATTTTTTACCAAAGGTTACTGCTGCCTCCAAAAATTTTAAGTGTGTGTTCTTGGCTGACATAAACCATGGCTTCTTCATTCTCTTATTTCAACCATTGAAGCAAAAAAATCACTATCTTTTTTGATGTTTTCTTTTGCAAAATAAATATTAAAATTGTCAAGGGACAGCTAAAATTAACTATATGCTAGGCCCTGGACTGGAGCTTCCTATTGCTTCTTTATTGGCCACACTGTCTGGGCAATTTCCCATTGGTTATTCACCAAATCTACTGTCATGTCACAAAAAGGGAAATTTTTTATTTGCTAAAAGAAGCAATTTCATTGATTTTTCAGGTTGCAAACTCCACAACTTCTGCTACTCACCAAAAGTTGATCATTTTGAATGGCAGATTGTCAAAAAGCAATTGCTTTTTTGCATACACTACATGTGTATAAACCCTGGCACAGTAGCCATCTGCTTCTTAACAAAAATATTTTGGGAACATTTGTAATTTGAAAATTCACAAAAAGTCAGACAGTGCAGTGTGTTATTAAACCAGCTGTTGGTTACTACTGTTTACCATCTGTTCAACCATATTCATATACAGGACAGTGCAAAAGGGCCACACATGAAGTCTGACCCTCTTGCAGATGTTTCTGTTTAATTATTCATATACATTTGTACAGTATTCGAACATTACATTATGTATCATCAAGTAATCCTGAGTTATATAATGTACAGTATTACAGTGGGGAAAAGTATTTAGTCAGCCATCAATTGTGCAAGTTCTCCAACTTAAAAAGATGAGAGAGGCCTGTAATTGACATGATAGGTAGACCACAACTATGAGAGTCAAACTGAGAAAACAAATCCAGAAAATCACCGTGTCTGATTTGGCAAGATTTATTTTGCAAATTATGGTGGAAAGTAAGTATTTGGTCACCTAAAAACATGCAAGATTACTGGCTCTCACAGACCTGTAACTTCATCTTTAAGAGGCTCCTCTGTCCTCCACTCATTACCTGTAGTAATGGCACGTGTTTGAACTTGTTATCAGTATAAAAGACACCTGTCCACAACCTCAAACAGTCACACTCCAAACTCCACTATGGTGAAGACCAAAGAGCTGTCGAAGGACACCATAAACCAAATTGTAGCCCTGCACCAGGCTGGGAAGACTGAATCTGTAATAGGCAAGCAGCTTGGTGTGATGAAATCAATTGTGGGAGCAATAATAAGAAAATGGAAGACATACAAGACCACTGATAATCTCCCTTGATCTGGGGCTCCACGCAAGATCTCTCCCCGTTGGGTCAAAATGATCACAAGTACGGTGAGCAAAAATCCCAGAACCACACAGGGGGACCTAGTGAATGACCTGCATAGAGCTTTGACTTCTGTGACAAAGGCTGCCATCAGTAACACACTACGCCACCAGGGACTCAGATCCTGAAGTGCCAGACATGTCCCCCTGCTTAAGCCAGTATATGTCCGGGCCCGTCTGAAGCTTGCCAGAGAGCATTTGGATTATCCAGAAGAGTATTGGGAGAATGTCATATGGGCTGATGAAACCAAAGTAGAACTGTTTGGTACAAACAAAACTCATCGTGCTTGGAGGAGACAGAAGGCTGAATTCCATCCAATGGACACCATACCTACTCTGAAGCACGGGGGTGGCAACGTCATGCTTTGGGGCTGTTTCTCTGCAAAGAGACCAGGACGACTGATCCGTGTACATGAAAGAATGAATGGGGCCATGTACCATGAGATTTTGAGTGCAAACCTCCTTCCATCAGCAAGGGCATTGAAGATGAAATGTTGTCTTTCAGTATGATAATGATCCCAAACACACCGTCAGGTCAAGGAAGGAGTGGCTTCGTAAGAAGCATATGAAGGTCCTGGAGTGGCCTAGCCAGTCTCCAGATCTCAACTCGATAGAAAACCTTTGGAAGGATTTGAAAGTCTGTGTTGCCCAGCAAGAGGCCAAAACATCACTGCTCTAGAGGGGATCTGCATGGAGGAATGGGCCAACATGCCACCAACAGTGTGTGCCAACCTTGTGAAGACTTACAGAAAACGTTTAACCTCTGTCATTGCCAACAAAGCATATATAACAAAATATTGTGATGAATTTTTTTAATGACCAAATGCTTATTTTCCACCATTATTTGCAAAATAAATCTTGCCAAATCAGACAAGGTGATTTTCTGGATTTGTTTTCTCATTTTGACTCTCATAGTTGTTGTCAACCTATGATGTCAATTACAGGCCTTGCTCATCTTTTTAAGTGGGAAAACTTGCACAATTAGTGGCTGAATTAGTGGCTGACTAAATACTTTTTTCCCCACTGTATATCCCAAGACTGCATTTGAAATTCCTCTGGTATTGGAAACCATTTACAGGCTTGTTGACTTGCATTGCTCTGACTAAACTAGGCTCCACAATACAGAGGTAGTCAATCCGCTATGTGTACAACCATGTAGGTATGTATAAAATATAGGGCAACCAAGGATACTGTGATTTGCTTTCTATTTCATCACTATGTGAATTTTCTCTCTAGAACTTTACTTGGTGGATGGGCTTATTCTGGTGTATAGTTGTAGAGCCGGACTGTTTCAGCTCTATCCACTCATTCTCCACTCTCCACCACTATTCTCTCACAGCACTAGTTTTGCAGTGGAGGAGATACTGCTGCAGGTCCACCTCTTCTGTCTTCTATTTATGGTTTTAGAGGAACGTTTTTAGACTGGAGGATTCTGAGTATTTAAAATTCATGTTTGCAAAAATGTACACTATGTATTGTGGTGTAGTAACCACTATGTCCACTAGGGGACGCTGTGTTGAGGTTCCAAGGGAGAGGATGAGTGGCAGAATCCTGAAGGATGGTTGTGTATCTCAAAGGGGGTGGCTTTGAGATGGAGACTTAGTTATGTGTATTGATCAGCAGTGGTATTGCTGAGGTGTTATTTCAAGGTATAAGGGAGAAGTCTCTAGGTAACTTGGGAGTTGGGCCGGCCAGTTACCTACAAACCCACCCAGGGGTGTGTTTGAAAATGCCTATAGTAAAAGACTATGTGAGGGTGTGAAGGACCTGTGATGAGGTCATAGTCACGTGACCCGGTGGGTGTGGCAATACACCATATAATGTGGCCAGGGTAGGTCACATAGGGAAATGCTGGGACCTGGTTGGTCCAGTGTGGAAGGTCCTGCAGAGATGGAACTTCCTGCCAGACAGCACGTGTGAAGTGGCTGGGAGCAATGGCGATATGTGCTTGAGAGTTCCCTGGAGGAAACGAACGTGTGTGGAATGCTGCAGCTGCATGAGGAACCCTGACGTGGGTGAGATAATTGTGAGGCTAAGTGAGCCTGCTTACTGGACATTGATAATAAGAGTGAAACATTATAATGGACGCTATGCTGGTAATGCTATTAAGTGAACTTTCGGTTGCTGCTGTGGTTTATGAGGCATGAATAAACCACAAGGACTGTGTTATGGTTGATGAAAATCCATGCCGGAACTGGTTTTTGTTCGCTGCAAGCGAGAATCCCCTAAGTAAATGACAGCGCTACCTCACATTTGGTGGAGAAAGCTATGGGCAATGTTGTAGCCTTGTTGCTGGGAGCAACGGAAGAGGACTGCAAAGTTGGTTGCTAAGGGCAACGGTTTCCAAAAAGTGTTGCAGTGCTGGCAACGCTGAGCCAGGAGGGCTGATGGTTGGGTAAGCCTCTGCCCGGCTGTGGTTCTGAAACCGTGGGGCGGCCTAGTGAATAAGGCATTCTCCGAATCGGTGAGCCCAGTGCGGCCATTTCCTCAGGAGAAAGAGACTGGTATTTACTAGGATACCTCTGCGGTAGAGGGGTCCGAGAACCTGCGCGGCCAGCAGGTGACGGTCGTGAAAACCGTGTTGTACTGACCGGGCTCAGTGAGCAAGAGACTGGTGATTGCTATAGGGTGCCTCTGCGGATAAGAGGTACCCGAGAACCTGTGTGGACGACACAGGCAACGGACTGGTGTTCGTGTGGTACTGACCTGGGTCAGTGGGAAAGACTGTGTTCCTGGAGGGTTCAGTGAGCAAGGTCCTGGAGGGTCAGTGTTGGGAAGATCCCTGGAGCACGTGGTATGACCTTGGACCTGGTGAGGCGTAAGTGTTGGGCAGTCTCAGGCCGAGACGGATGTCCTGAATAGCACCCGCTAAGCCCCTGGACCTGGTGAGGCCGGTGTGTTGGGAAACCCTGGAAAGAGGGTCGGCTCCCTGAATAGCACCCGGTGCGCCCTGTGTGTTGGACGGTCTCAGTTGGAGACGGTGCGTCATGAATAGCACACAGACAGGACACGTGAGTTTTGTGCTGGTGAGGCCGGTGTTGGGAAACCCTGGGAGGAGGGTCGCTCCCTGAATAGCACCCGGTGCGCCCTGTGTGTTGGACGGTCTCAGGCGGAGATGGTACATCCTGAATAGCACACAGAAAGGACACGTGAGTTTTTGAGGTTTTTTGTGGTGCTTTTCTTTTCTTCTTTTCTCAACTCAGCCGGCGGTGGCTCAGTGGGAGTCAAGAAGGTGACAAGCGGCTTAAGGTGGCTCAGTGGGGGTCACGAAGGTGACAAGCGGCTTCCGGTAACCCGGCGGGGTTACGAAGGTGACAAGCTGCTTCCGGTGGATCGGCGGGTCAACGAAGACGGCGCAGCAGGAGCTGCAGTGACTCCAGCTGCTGTGTCTGTGTGAACAGCAGCTGGTGGTGTTGGTGATCGGTGACAGCAGGAGCTATGGTGGTGCCAACAAGGACTTGTGTGGCATCGTTAAGACATAAACTGTGTTGTGTGAACTGTGGTCTGAGGGGACCGGTGTAATGGATATGGGGAGATCCCGAAAGGGGGTAGAGTCCCAGAAGGGGCGGTGACCCAAAGCGGGGTGGTAACCCAAAAAGGGGTGGAGTCCCGGGAGGGGGCGGCAACCCAAAGTGGGGTGGTGGTCCAGAAAGGGGCCAAGTTTGAAGGATCGACAGCACTGGGTGACTCAGTGGGTATGTCTGGAGTACCGCAGTGTGTGTGTGTATGTCATTTCCAGAATGTGGGATATTCTTTCCGAATGATGACGGGCCGCAAGTGTGTACCGTGGCGCTACTCAGGGAAGGGATGTCGGGATGGCTGGACTCAAAGAGTCTGGTGACTCTGGTAGGAACTCCTCTCACTCTCTGTCTGACTGAGAAAATGGTCCTGGTTCGCTGGGCACATGGGGTCACAGTGAACTATGCGGTAGACAGAGTAATGTATCAGGGGTTCGGGGTCAGTGGGTGCCAAGGTGGCAGTACACCACCAGACTTAGTTCATACCTGGGAGTGGGCCGGGACTTGGTCAGGTTTGATGAGCTATGCCAGGAGGATGGAGACGTGTCTACTGTAGGGCTAGCAGACACTGAGACGCTGATGCCTTCTAACGTGGACAGGCCAGACGTAGGGGCAACCGGAGAAAGAATAGCATCGGACAAATTTACTGACCTGACGTCACCTGAAGGGTACATCAGTGTGAATAAGAAGGGTGTGGTAAACAAAAAGAGCAGAACTGACACACGGAAAGAGAGTGCTTTGGGGGTTCACCGTACGGTGTGGTGTGACTGTGACGTGTTATTACCAGTAGCCACCCCCAGGACAGAATCTAGTGCTGTGCTGACTGAAACTCATGACAGGATGGATGGTAACCTGGTCGAGAAGATAACGGGAGTAGAGATACAGCCAGAGGGTAACTGGGGGGTTCACTCGACTGATGGGACTAACCCAGGGGTACCTTTTGACGATATGATTAAAGAAGTAGCAGTGCAACACATACTGGCCAAAAGAGAACTAGAGCAGGAGTTACAGTTAATAAAAGAGACAGTAAAGGAACGTCTCGAACGTGAAAGTGTGAGGAGACAAACGGCTGAGCACAGAGTGAAGGAGCTCGAGAAAGAAGTCTTGAACCTCAGAGTAGAGTTGAGCGACTTTTGCTTTTTTAGGGTCGAGTTTCGTTTCATGAAACCCGACTTTTCCAAAAGTCGGGTCGAGCAAAATCGTCCGACTATAGGGAAAAGTCGGGGGTCCGACCGAAACACGAAACCCAATGTAAATCAGTGGGGAATTAAAGTCGGCAGTGGGAGGAGGACAGGAAACACATCTACAGTGCCCATTTGAATGCCAAAAGCATCAATTCTTCTTACTTAAGCTTGTCAACCTTAATTAACTTCATAATACTAGTTACGCACTGAAAAATGGGGGTTATTTGGCTAAAGTTGTGGGGGGTAGGGCTGGCTCCAGGTTTTCATGTGCCCTGGGCAAAAGAGCGCCCCTTTAACACATACCACAACTCATGATGCTCCGATACGGCAGAGAAATAGCGGTATAGTACAATGAAAAATACTTCACTTTTTACATCTCATGACGAGGCCCATCTATTTCTCCATACAGAATCATTGGTCCCATATAATGTTTGAAACAGTATATGATGAGCTCCACATAATGCTACAGTATATGTTGGTCCCCATGGATGAAGCTCCACTGTCTTATGGGCCCAAATAATGCTCCAAACATAATGGGCCCCATTTCTAATGCTCTAGTGTATAATGGGCCCTGTAAATGCTGCTCCAGTGTCTGATGTCCACCTTTGGAATGTTCCAGTGTATGGTGGGCCCCATCTATCATTCTCCAGAGTATAGTGCTCCCCAAAAATTTCTGTCCCAACATTGAAAACAATGAAATAAGTCCCCTCGCTAGGGAATCCCTGTACTAGTCTGGACTCCTCGTCGTCCCCATCTTCCATCTCACTGCACAGTATTTCAACCTTGCAAGTGCTGTGATCCTGAGCAAGCAGGGGGGCCCACTCATTGGCGACGGCACTGGCACAGGGCCCCTGATAGTACGGTGGTGTGTCTGACGGCAGGTGTGCCGAACCTGCACTTTCATCTGCAGCTTCCTCTTTGTCACCATGTAAGATGGAGCTGTATATGGGAAGGGTAACCTGAGTTTCATCAGGGTCAGATTCAGGCCGTATAGCGTGCGAGGGGAATGTAGTGGTCTGGGTCAATGTACCAGCAGATTCATCGAGCAGTGGCTGGGCATCAGTGCACTTGTGTCGTCCCCAGGAGTACGGTCGCCACAGTGGCATTACCTTCCTCCTAGGGAGTGTGATGTCATGCTTGGGAGCAACGAAGGATCTCTCTAGCAGGTTAACTTATTGGGCGGCGTTATTCCCACAAGTCACGACCCTCCAAACAGCGTTCATGAAGGCAAAGTGTTTGTTTTACGTGGGCAATATGGTTGCAAAGCTGAAACTTAAAGGAATGTCCAGAAGGGCACCACCAGGAGTGGAGCCTACGGCATAATTTGACTCAACATGGGCAACCTCAACCATCCAGCCACAAAAAAGATGCACACATTGCAAGCTTAATTCCGTTAATGAACGAGACTCCGTCATGCCCCGCGGTCCGAGTCTACTAGAGGGACACGTGAGGCTCTGGCACGTGAGATTGGCCAATAACTGGTGTGTCATGCCCTTACATGTCCGTGGCTGCATGTGCGCTACACTGAAAAGGCCAGCGTTTGTCGCTTACAGGTGCAGATAACCCGCTGAACAACGTTAGTGATGGGGATCTGGGATTACAATTATTACCCGTGAACGATGATTTCCCAGTAAGTGCAGGTCAACCGCAGTTCCGGAATTAGGCCTAACCGTCATTCCTGAAAAAATGAAAAACTTACGTGTGCAAACCACAGGTGCTGTAGCTTGCTTAACAGCTCGCCAGCCGTTCTCACGCCCAGTATGGATTACACGTGATTGTACAAAGGTGAGAAAGGGTAACGTATCCCCGGATAACAAGTATGGATAGCATAGTGTACACATTCAAAATATGTCTATAGATCAGGAGGCAGGCTCAGGCGGTGTCAGGCCCAGTATGGATTACACGTGATTGCACAAAGGTGAGAAAGGGTACCTTATCCCCGGATAAC
This sequence comes from Dendrobates tinctorius, assembly GCF_039654945.1. Taxonomy (NCBI): domain Eukaryota; kingdom Metazoa; phylum Chordata; class Amphibia; order Anura; family Dendrobatidae; genus Dendrobates; species Dendrobates tinctorius. Next base: position 15,799,558 of record NW_027361814.1, on the reverse strand, counting down.
ATGTATGGATAGCATAGTGTACACATTCCAAATATATGTCTATAGATCAGGAGGCAGGCTCAGACGGTGTCAGGCCTAGTATGGATTACACGTGATTGCACAAAGGTGAGAAAGGGTACCGTATCCCCGGCTAACATGTATGGATAGCATAGTGTACACATTCAAAATATATGTCTATAGATCAGGAGGCAGGCTCAGACGGTGTCAGGCCCAGTATGGATTACACGTGATTGCACAAAGGTGAGAAAGGGTACCGTATCTCCGGATAACATGTATGGATAGCATAGTGTACACATTCAAAATATATGTCTATAGATCAGGAGGCAGGCTCAGACGGTGTCAGGCCCAGTATGGATTTGACGGCCCAGACTACACAGCGGAGGAGCAGGGAGAGGTAAAGATTGCAAATGCTGGGGCCCTGCCCAAGCAAGGGGGGCCACTCGTGGGCGTCGGTACTGGCCCTGGGCCCCTCATAGTATGTGCACCACCTCCGTCAGAGACACTTGATTGCACTATGAGGGACCCTGTGCCAGTGCCCACGCCCAAGAGTCAGCCTACCCACCTGTCCAGGGCAACGGCACTCGCACGGTTTCGTGCGCTAGGTGGTGACCCCGGCCATGGGGGGGAGGCAGCACAGTTAGGGAGTTTTAGAAAGTGGCATATGTTGATGTTGGACATTAAGCTGATGCAAAAGGTGAAATTGTTCAAGTCCCAGGAAGAGTAGGACCAAAGCAAGCCATTTTTCTGTCACCCTATGTGTCATCAGGGGACGGTGGGACAAAATCCTTGGAAACCCATGCATGGTTCATTTTAATGAAGGTTAGATCATCCACATTTTGGGTTGACAGATGGGTCCTTTTTTCTGTCAGGATTGATCCAGCTGCACTGAAGACTCTTTCCGATAGCACACTTGCAGCTGGGCAAGCGAGCTCCTGTAAGGCATATTGTGCCAATTCAGGCCAGGTGTCCAGTTTAGAGGCTCAATAGTCAAAGGGGAATGACCTGTGCGGGAGAACATCGATATGGGAGGAAAAGTAGTTTGTAACCATAGTTGACAACTGCTGTCTAATGTCACTTTCCATCGATGCAGTATTACCAGTTGTGTGAGCGGTACTTGAAAAATCAGTCCACAACATTGTCATGAAACCCCTGTCTCCAACGCCACTTCTGATGTGTGCACCACGAACACCTCTGCCAAGCTGCCCCCGGCCCATACGGCTCGTGTGAGAACCATCACCGCTGCTGTGTGCTGGGAATGCCTCAATCAACCGGTTTACCAGAGTTGCTTGTTTATTAGCCAATATTAGGTCAAGGTTCTCGTGTGGCATGATGTTTTGTAATTTGCCTTTATAGCGTGGATCCAGGATGCTGGCCAACCAGTAGTCGTCATCGTTCATCATTTTGGCAATGCGGGGGTCCCTTTTTAGGATCCGCAAGGCATAATCTGACATGTGGGCCAATGTTCCCGGTGTCAATGATGCACTGCGAGTGCTGGTTGGAGGAGCACTTTCTGGCAAATCCACATCCCTCCAGTCACGCACAAACCCTGTACCAGACCTTGCCACGCCAACATTTTCACTTGCCCCACGAGATGCATCCTCCTCCCCTATGTAATCATCCCCATCATCATCCTCCTCCTCCTCTTATTCCTCCACCTCGTCCAGGAGAGGTCCCTGAGCAGACAATGGCTGAATGTCATCAAGGATTCCCTCCTCCTCTTCCTCCTCGTCAACATTGGCTGCAGACGCCTGCTCCTTAAGGTACGTCAAAGTTTGCATGAGCAGACGCATAAGTGGGATGTGCTAAGTCTGCGCTTACCAGCCGTGTGCATTCCTCAAAACACTGAAGGACTTTACAGGTCTTTCAGCTTCGACCACTGCACACCTGTCAACTCCATGTCTGCTCTCAAAGTGCCTGGCCGTGTATCCTCCCACAAATGCATTATGGCCTGCCTCTGTTCGCACAGCCGCTCAACCATGTGCAGGGCGGAGTTCCACCTTGTTGCAGTGTCGATAATGAGGCGGTGGTTGGGAAGCTGGAGCAATCGCTGCAGCTTCTGCATATGAATGGAGTGTACAGGCGACCGGCAGATGTGCGCGCACAGTCTTCGCACCTTCTGGAGCAGGGCTGTTAACTCCGGATAATTGTTGAGGAAGCACTGCACCACCAGGTTCAAGGTGTGAGCCAAGCAAGGTATGTGGTTGAGTTTTGAAAGGGCTATGGCTGCCACAAAATTACGGCCATTATCACTAACTACCTTGCCTTCCTCAAAATGTATACTGCCCAGCCATGACTCAGTTTGTCGCTGAAAGTACTCGGCCAGCACCTCCGCGGTGTGTCTGTCGCCCAAACACATCATCTGCAACACAGCCTGCTGACGCTTTCCACTAGCTGCTCGATAGGGGGACACCTCGTGTGCAACAGTGGCATCTGCAGATGGAGTGCTCGTACGACTGCGCTCTGTGGACGAGCTTTCGCTTATGGAGGAGGAGGAGGGTGGAACGCCTACAGCCAACTGTTTCCTATACCGTGGGCTAGGCAGCACTGTCCCACGACCGCTGTCCCCTGTGGACCCTACATCCACCACATTAACCCAGTGCACAGTGATAGACACGTAATGGCCCTGGCCATGCCGACTGGACCATGCATCAGTTGTGAGGTGCACCTTTCCACTCACTGACTGCTTGAGTGCATGGACAATGCGGTCTTTCACATGATGGTGGAGGGCTGGGATGGCTTTGCGAGAGAAGAAGTGGCGACTGGGTAGGTCATAGCGTGGTACTGCATAGGCCATGAGTTCGTGGAAAGCTGCGCTTTCCACCAACCGATAGGGCATCATCTCTAAAGAGATTAGTTTGGCAATGTGGGCGTTCAAACCCAGTGAACGCGGATGAGAGACTGAGTACTTTCTTGACCTACTCATAGTCTCTAGGCGGGTGAGCTGTATATGGTGGAACTAGCGGTGGACAGGGCGGACTGAGAGAGGGTTGATGATGGTGAGGGAGTTGGTGTTCTTTCTGATGGCCTAGATTCAGTATTTCGTTGATATAACAGTGGGATTCCCTGACTGCTTTGGCCTTGCAACGACACCTCAACATTTGCTGCTGTGCTAACCAGTGGGCTTACAGAGGGGGAAACAATGTAGCGTTGCTGACTACCTTCTTTGTGATCAGTTGCACATGTGGTACTTGAGGTTTGGTGTTGTGTCCACGCTTGCAAGTGCATGCTGGTTAAATGTCTAAGCATGCAACTGGTATTCAAATTTTTCAGATTTTTCCCTCGGCTAAACGTCTTTGCGCACTTCTTACAGATAACCTTGGCCTGATCATGAGGATTTTGTTCAAAAAAGTGCCACACTGCACTCTTCCTACTTTGGAAGACATTTTGCGGCCTAGCACGCTGTGTTATTTTGACCATCTGGACAAGCTGTCCAGCAACTCTTGATTTTTGAAACCTGTCTTTGGAGTGCTCCGGGCCTGCCAGATAACAGCTGTTGCGATGTCGATGTCTGCTGTGGATGCTCCTCCTCCTCATCTGAGCTATTGGAAGCAGCACCCTCTTCCCCCAATGGATGCCTATCTGGGTCAACAACTGGGTCATCCATCACCTCCTCTTCAATGTCATGTGCACCTTCCTCTGTGTCACCGTGTAAGGTGGTATAGTATGCGGGAAGGGGCACCTGAGTCTCATCAGGGTCAGAATCTGGCTCATTACACTGTGAGGACAATGTAGTGCTCTGACTGAATGTACCAGCAGAATCATCTATCAGTGGCTGTGCATCAGTGCACTCCATGTCAGATTCATCTTGGCCTGGGTAATTCACCATTTCACTTGATAACCTAGGCATGGTATGTGAAAACAGCTCCATGGAGTAATCAGTTGTATGGCCTGCGTCATCCTTCAATCTTGGTTGGGGTGAAGGACACAAGGAAAGGTGTGGTTCACGAACATGACCCTCCAATGACGACTCAGTGCTTTTATTTTTTACAACTTCAGAAGAGCAGGCGATAGAGCTGGAGGCTGAGTCAGCAATGTAAGCCAAAACTTTTTCCTGATGCTCTGGCTTTAAAAGCGGTTTGCCAACTCCTAGAAAACTAAGCCTTCGAGGCCTTGTGGAGCCAGACGATGACGCAGGCTCAACACCTCCTGCATTCGGTCCTATTTTGCTTTTGCCACTACCATCAGATCCACCACCAACACCATCATTACCAGCAGGCAACCCCCGCCCAATTCCATGGCCTCTTCCACCAGCCTTCCTCATTTTTGGTAAAAATGTACACAAAATCCCACAAACTATATAGTAATGTAAAACAAGGTACAAGGTGTATATAGGACAGGTGAGACGTCGAATTTCTGAACACACTTGTGGACACTGTTGGATTGTGTGAGGCCCAGTTAATATCACACCACTATGTCACAGGCTCAATGTCGTAGGTGTGAAAAATGTCACTATAGGACAGGGGAGATGTAGAATTTCTGAACACACTTGTGGACACTGTTGGATTGTGTGAGACCCAGTTAATATCACACCGCTATGTCACAGGCAGAAATTGGCTAGTGTATGACAAACTACAAGGTGTATATAGAATTGGGCAGAATAGGAATCTCCCTACAGTGTAGGTCTGTAAGAACGGAACATGTCCTCGACTTATCCTTACAGAGTGACACACAGATAGCTTCACTGTGGCCGTGATAACAGCCGTTACATGGTACTGAGAGAGGAGCGTGCACGTACACCGCTGTCCGGTGTCCGTAAAATTGTCAAGCTCCCTGTTTTTTAAGTATACCGACTGACACACGCTGTCTCTCTATAGTTTTGAATGTGATCAAACAGCAAATATACTTAACTGTTTGAAAAGCAGACAAAACTAGAAGGCGTAGGTCTGTAAGAACGGAACATGTCCTCGACTTATTCTTACAGAGTGACACACAGATAGCTTCGCTGTGGCCGTGATAACAGCCGTTACATGGTACTGAGAGAGGAGCGTGCACGTACACCGCTGTCCGGTGTCCGTAAAATTGTCAAGCTCCGTGTTTTTTAAGTATACGGACTGACACACGCTGTCTCTCTATAGTTTTGAATGTGATCAAACAGCAAATATACTTAACTGTTTGAAAAGCAGACAAAACTAGAAGGTGGAGGTCTGTAAGAACGGAACATGTCCTCGACTTATTCTTACAGAGTGACTCACAGATAGCTTCACTGTGGCCGTGATAACAGCCGTTACACGGTACTGTGTGAGGAGCGTACACCGCTGTATGGTGTGAAAAAATGCACGCTCAGTACCTCACCAGGACAAAAAAAAATTTGGATTGCTTTTAAAAAAGCAGTTTGCAGAGCAGTGGGAAAACAGCAATGCCGCTATCAGGAAGCCTTATAAGGCAGCCTAACAACCAACACAGCTGATCCAGCAAAATATAGCCTCCACTTGCACTGCACACACAGTGACTGGTGTGTTGTACAGGCAAAATCGCTAGCAGCAGAAGCAGTTTTTGGTGTCTTCTTCCCTGCCTAACGCTCTCCCTACAGAATCAGCAGCAGCAGCAGCTCTCCCTATTCTGAGATCAGCATGAGTAACATGGCGGTCGGCGTGCACGCCCTTTTATACCCCCTGTGATGCCCCCCAAAGCAAGCCAATCACTTGCATGCCCTTCTGAAAGATGGTGGTGACCCTTGCCTATGTCATCACGTTGCCCACAGTGTCCGTGGATCCTGATTGGCTGAAAAAGGGGGGAAAAAGGATCAGGCAGAGTAATGTGAACGCAGCTCGACGCCTAGAGTTAGCAAGGGAGGCTATGGATCAGCTGGGTTTGCGGAAAGAGGTGGTGCCGGTACCAAAGCTCTGATTGGGACAGTCATTGGAAGATTCAGGAAGGTAATGCAAGACCTTGTAAATATCTCCAATGTGGTGAGAGTGAGGATCCCTCCTGATGATGAAGACCAAGTATCTAGTGAGGTGGGCAGGATTCCCATCCTGGTGGTTGGCTCCGTGGAGAGCCTGAGACTTTCAGATGCTCTTGGAGTATCGAGTGAGGTACCTGCAAGTGATCGAGCAGTTGAGGCAGGACCGCCGGCGAACTAATAAAGAAGTACAGAATACCAGGTTGCAGCCGCCTGCAACCCAACCAGATGTAAGAACTCGAAGAGTTCCGCCAAGAAGTGACAGGGCAGATGGCCGAAGAATGTCAGCAAGTGGTAGTTCGACTGGCAGGATGACATTGGGAGACCGTAGTTCCTGTGAGACCCTGTATGAATCAGACTCAGGCCAGAGAGTAGGCCTGATTAGGACTGATGACCGTACAACCGGGGGAGCTGGTCGGGGAACGGAATAAACAGAGAGGAAGGTGGTGACTGGACCGTGTCTGATGACGCACTGTAACTGGAGGGTCAAAGAGCAGGACCAATATTCTGACCACTGCGGGCAGGGGAGGCCTAACGTAGAGAGGAGGCCGTGTGACAGGTGGAAAAGGTTCTCTCGACCTGTAGGGCAAGGTGTGATGAGTGGCCGGTCTCGAACGCCTGATGTAATGTTGTGTGTTCAACCCCACAAGTTTGAACAGAGGGGCGAGGTATGTGGTGTAGTAACCACTATGTCCGCTAGGGGGTGCTGTGTTGAGGTTCCAAGGGAGAGGATTAGTGGCAGAATCCTGAAGGATGGTTGTGTATCTCAAAGGGGGTGGCTTTGAGATGGAGACTTAGTTATGCATATTGATCAGCAATGGTATTGCTGAGGTGTTATTTCAAGGTATAAGGGAGAAGTCTCTAGGTAATTTGGGATTTGGGTGGGCCAGTTACCTACAAACCCACCCAGGGGTGTGTCTGAAAACGCCTGTAGTAAGACTATGTGAGGGTGTGAAGGACCTGTGATGAGGTCATAGTCACGTGACCCGGTGGGTGTGGCTATAGACCATATAATGTGGCCAGGGTAGGTCACATAGGGAAATGCTGGGACCTGGTTGGTCCAGTGTGGAAGGTCCTGCAGAGATGGAACTTCCTGCCAGACAGCACGTGTGAAGTGGCTGGGAGCAATGGCGATGTGTGCCTGAGAGTTCCCTGGAGGGAACGAACGTGTGCGGAATGCTGCAGCCGCATGAGGAACCCTGACGTGGGTGAGATAATTGTGAGGCTAAGTGAGCCTGTGTACTGGACATTGATAATAAGAGTGAAACATTACAATGGACACTATGCTGGTAATGCTATTAAGTGAACTTTCGGTTGCTGCTGTGGTTTATGAGGCATGAATAAACCGCAAGGACTGTGTTATGGTTGATGAAAATCTATGCCGAAACTGGTTTTCGTTCGCTGCAAGCGAGAATCCCCTAAGTAAATGACAGCGCTACCTCACAATATATATAATTTTTTTGTTCCTTTTTTAAGTTCACAACAGTCAGACATAAGACAAGACTCAGGTTAGAAGGACACTTTCACTTTATTGATTATTTGAAAGCAACAGATCATGATGGTGTATATGTCTGAACCTTCTTCCTGCTCTTCGTATAGTTCTCCTAGTCTGTAACAAATGGAAGAGGTCACTGGGGCCTTATGCAGTTACTGAACTTTGGTTAATGGTTTTCTATCTTCTTAAAACCTGTGAAAAATATAAAAATGTAGATCAAAATAAATATTTACATTAGACCTTTCTGGAATATTCTAGACTTTGTTTCCCAAACTGAATCTTACAGGTCACTTATATTATCTAGTGCGTAGATATCTATATTGATCTGAACCTTTCAATCATTATAAATAACTGGACACCCCTCACTTATGACCCTTTGCTGACAAAAAAAGGTAGAATACTAACCTCCTGGCATAGAGCCTCATTTGAGATTTCAGCTTCCCCCCCCCCCCCCCCGCAGGTCTCCTGACAAACATTATCACATGACTATATCTATAGATACCTATCGTCTGCAGATTTTTCAACTTTGTAGTGGCGAAAAGAAACACTGTACAGAATTGTGCAGACAGCGATTGATCAGCTGCCTCTGATAGCGGCATAGCGGAAGAGTGGTGCTGTTCCTTGAGTTAAGCCAGTATATATATTTTTAATTTGGCGGCACCAAGGGACAATTAATTGGGGTTTGTTTAGTAATGATTGCCTGCAGTGGTCTACAGTATGTCACGTCAATGCTGCAGTCTGTTAACGAAGAACAGAGCAACTGTAACTAATATGTTTTTTATTTTCTGCAACTCTATCGATAAATAAAAAATGTTCCAAGATTATTCAGTAGTGGTTCTACTTGAGGAATTAAACCCTCCACAGATATACAGTAGGGTGTTTGACAATTGAGTTTCTAAATCAATCTCTTTAATCATTTAAGGATTTTTCATTTTTTGTCCTCCCCTTCTTTGAAGATCTGTATCTCTTTCACTTTTCTGCCAATATACAGTATAGATATGAAGATGAGATGTTTTTTTAGATGAGTTGTTACTAAGAAGGACATCGTTCATTTAACCATATAATGTGCTGAAAAGAGGGAAAAATATTCCAAGTGCAGTGAAATTTTGAAAAAAGCCACAATTCTGCTTTTCATGTTTGAAGTTTGTTTCTCCAGCGTTTGTTATGCAGTAATGAGACCTGACAAGATGATTCTTTGCGTCAGTACGCTTACAGCCATAAAACTTTTTTTTATATATATTTTATTTTAGTGATTAAAAAGAACTGAACACAAATGTAAAATTTGATTTTTGTCACCGTTTTCTAAGACCTGTAACTTTATTATTTTCATGGTGATGGAGCTGGGTGAAGACTTGGTTTTGTTTGTTAAGATGTAGTTTTCTATTGATAATACTTTGGGGGTACATATGATACTTTGATTGCTGATTGTAAACTTTATTGTATTTTTGGGGAAAATCGCTGCAAAATAGCATTTCTGGAGTTTTACACTTCTTCTTCAGTGCTCACATTAGAAGATAAATATTTCAAAATTGTATTAGTCATGGCTAGAGTTGAGCGACTTTTGTTTTTTTAGGGTCGAGTTTCGTTTCGTGAAACCCGACTTTTCCAAAAGTCGGGTCGAGCAAGATCGGCCGACTATAGGGAAAAGTCGGGGTCGTCCCGAAACACGAAACCCAATGTAAGTCAATGGGGAATAAAAGTCGGCAGTGAGAGGAGGACAGGAAACACACCTACAGTGCCCATTTGAATGCCAAAAGTATCAATTCTTCTTACTTAAGCTTGTCAACCTTAATTAACTTCATAATACAAGTTACGCACTTAAAAATGGGGGTTATTTGGCTAAAGTTGTGGGGGGGTAGGGCTGGCTCCAGGTTTTCATGTGCCCTGGGCGAAAGAGTGCCCCTTTAACACATACCACAACTCATCATGCTCCGATACGGCAGAGAAATAGCGGTATAGTAAAATGAAAAATACTTCACTTTTTACATCTCATGACAAGGCCCATCTATTTCTCCATACAGAATCATTGGTCCCATATAATGTTTGAAACAGTATATGATGAGCTCAACATAATGCTACAGTATATGTTGGTCCCCATGGATGAAGCTCCACTGTCTTATGGGCCCAAATAATGCTCCAAACATAATGGGCCCCATTTCCAATGTTCTACTGTAAAATGGGCCCTGTAAATGCTGCTCCAGTGTCTGATGTCCACCTTTGTAATGTTCCAGTGTATGGTGGGCCCCATCTATCATTCTCCAGAGTATAGTGCTCCCCAAAAATTGCTGTCCCAACATTGAAAACAATGAAATAAGTCTCCTCGCTAGGGAATCCCTGTACTAGTCTGGACTCCTCGTCGTTCCCATCTTCCATCTCACTGCACAGTATTTCAACGTTGCAAGTGCTGTGATCCTGAGCAAGCAGGGGGGGCCCACTCATTGGCGACGGCACTGGCACAAGGCCCCTGATAGTACGGTGGTGTGTCTGATGGCGGGTGGGCCGAACCTGCACTTTCATCTGCAGCTTCCTCTTTGTCACCGTGTAAGATGGAACTGTATATGGGAAGGGTAACCTGAGTTTCATCAGGGTCAGATTCAGGCCGTGTAGTGTGCGAGGGGAATGTAGTGGTCTGGGTCAATGTACCAGCAGATTCATCGAGCAGTGGCTGGGCATCAGTGCACTTGTGTCGCCCCCAGGAGTACGGTCGACACAGTGGCATTACCTTCCTCCTAGGGAGTGTGATGTCATGCTTGGGAGCAACGAAGGATCTCTCTAGCAGGTTAACTGATTGGGCGGCGTTATTCCCACGAGTCATGACCCTCCAAACAGCGTTCATGAAGGCAAAGTGTTTGTTTTACGTGGGCAGTATGGTTGCAAAGCTGAACCTTAAAGGAATGTCCAGAAGGGCACCACCAGGAGTGGAGCCTACGGTTTAATTCGACTCCACCTGGGAAACCTCAACCATGCCAGCTACAGAAAAGATGCACACATTGCAAGCTTAATTCCGTCAACGCCCCGCGGTCCGAGTCCGGCTTACTAGAGGGACACGTGAGGCTCTGGCACATGAGATTGGCCAATAACTGGTGTGTCATGCCCTTACATGTCCGTGGCTGCATGTGCGCTACACTGAAAAGGCCAGCGTTTGTCGCTTACAGGTGCAGATAACCCGCTGAACAACGTTAGTGATGGGGATCTGTGATTACAATTATTACCCGCGAACGATGATTTCCCAGTAAGTGCAGGTCAACCGCAGTTCTGGAATAAGGCCTAACCGTCATTCCTGAAAAAATGAAAAACTTACGTGTGCAAACCACAGGTGCTGTAGCTTGCTTAACAGCTCGCCAGCCATTCTCAGGCCCAGTATGGATTACACGTGATTGCACAAAGGTGAGAAAGGGTACCGTATCCCCGGATAACATGTATGGATAGCATAGTGTACACATTCGCACAGTATGGATTTGACGGCTCAGACTACACAGCGGAGGAGCAGGGAGAGGTAAAGATTGCAAATGCTGGGGCCCTGCCCAAGCAAGGGGGGCCCACTCGTGGGCGTCGGTACTGGCACTGGGCCCCTCATAGTACGGCGGTGTGTCTGACAGCGGGTGTGCACCACCACCCTCAGAAACACTTGATTGCACTATGAGGGACCCTGTGCCAGTGCCCGCGCCCAAGAGTCGGCCTACCCACCTGTCCAGGGCAACGGCACTCGCACGGTGTCGTGCGCTAGGTGGTGACCCCGGCCATGGGGGGGGAGGCAGCACAGTTAGGGAGTTTTAGAAAGTGGCATATGTTGATGTTGGACATTCAGCTGATGCAAAAGGCGAAATAGGTCAAGTCCCAGGAAGAGGTGGACCAAAGCAAGCCATTTTTCTGTCACCCTATGTGTCATCAGGGGAAGGTGGGACATAATCCTTGGAAACCCATGCATGGTTCATTTTATTGAAGGTTAGATCATCCACATTTTGGGTTGACAGACGGGTCCTTTTTTCTGTCAGGATTGATCCAGCTGCACTGAAGACTCTTTCCAATAGCACACTTGCAGCTGGGCAAGCGAGCTCCTGTAAGGCATATTGTGCCAATTCAGGCCAGGTGTCCAGTTTAGCGGCCCAATAGTCAAAGGGGAATGACCTGTGTGGGAGAACATCGATATGGGAGGAAAAGTAGTTTTTAACCATAGTTGACAACTGCTGTCTCCTGTCACTTTCCATCGATGCAGTATTACCAGTTGTGTGAGCGGTACTTGAAAAATCAGTCCACAACATTGTCATGAAATCCCTGTCTCCAACGCCGCTTCTGCTGTGTGCACCACGAACACCTCTGCCAAGCTGCCCCCGGCCCGTACGGCTCGTGTGAGAACCATCACCGCTGCTGTGTGCTGGGAATGCCTCAAGCAACCGATTTACCAGAGTTACTTGTTTATTAGCCAATATTAGGTCAAGGTTCTCCTGTGGCATGATGTTTTGTAATTTGCCTTTATAGCGTGGATCCAGGATGCTGGCCAACCAGTAGTCGTCATCGTTCATCATTTTGGCAATGCGGGGGTCCCTTTTTAGGATCTGCAAGGCATAATCTGACATGTGGGCCAATGTTCCCGGTGTCAATGATGCACTGCGAGTGCTGGTTGGAGGAGCACTTTCTGGCAAATCCACATCCCTCCAGTCACGCACAAACCCTGTACCAGACCTTGCCATGCCAACATTTTCACTTGCCCCACGAGATGCATCCTCCTCCCCTAAGTAATCATCCCCATCATCATCCTCCTCTTCTTCCTCCACCTCGTCCAGGAGAGGTCCCTGAGCAGACAATGGCTGAATGTCATCAAGGATTCCCTCCTCGTCAACATTGGCTGCAGATGCCTGCTCCTTAAGGTGCGTCAAAGTTTGCATGAGCAGATGCATAAGTGGGATGCTCATGCTTAGGATGGCGTCGTCTGCGCTTACCAGCCTTGTGCATTCCTCAAAACACTGAAGGACTTTACAGAGGTCTTTCAGCTTCGACCACTGCACACCTGTCAACTCCATGTCTGCTCTCAAAGTGCCTGGCCGTGTATCCTCCCACAAATGCATTATGGCCTGCCTCTGCTCGCACAGCCGCTCAACCATGTGCAGGGTGGAGTTCCACCTTGTTGCAATGTCGATAATGAGGCGGTGGTTGGGAAGGTGGAGCAATCGCTGCAGCTTCTGCATACGACTGGAGTGTACAGGCGACCGGCGGATGTGCGCGCACAGTCTTCGCACCTTCTGGAGCAGCGCTGTTAACTCCGGATAATTTTTGAGGAAGCAATGCACCACCAGGTTCAAGGTGTGAGCCAAGCAAGGTATGTTGCTGAGTTTTGAAAGGGCTTTGGCTGCCACAAAATTACGGCCGTTATCACTAACTACCTTGCCTGCCTCAAGATGTACACTGCCCAGCCATGACTCAGTTTGTCGCTGAAAGTACTCGGCCAGCAACTCGGCGGTGTGTCTGTCGCCCAAACACATCATCTGCAACACAGCCTGCTGACGCTTTCCACTAGCTGCTCGATAGGGGGACACCTCGTGTGCAACAGTGGCAGCTGCAGATGGAGTGCTCGTACGACTGCGCTCTGTGGACGAGCTTTCGCTTCTCGAGGAGGAGGGTCGAACGCCTACAGCCAACTGTTTTCTATACCGTGGGCTAGGCAGCACTGTCCCACCACCGCTGTCCCCTGTGGACCCTGCATCCACCACATTAACCAAGTGCGCAGTGATGGACACGTAACGGCCCTGGCCATGCCGACTGGACCATGCATCAGTTGTGAGGTGCACCTTTCCACTCACTGACTGCTTGAGTGCATGGACAATGCGGTCTTTCACATGATGGTGGAGGGCTGGGATGGCTTTGTGAGAGAAGAAGTGGCGACTGGGTAGGTCATAGCGTGGTACTGCATAGGCCATGAGTTCGCGGAAAGCTGCACTTTCCACCAACCGAAAGGGCATCATCTCAAACGAGATTAGTTTGGCAATGTGGGCGTTCAAACCCAGTGTACGCGGATGAGAGACTGAGTACTTTCTTGACCTACTCATAGTGTCTGGGAGGGTGAGCTGGACTTGAGAGCTGCATATGGTGGCAGTAGCGGTGGACAGGGCGGACTGAGAGAGGGTTGATGATGGTGATGGAGTTGGTGTTCTTTCTGATGGCCTAGATTCAGTATTTCGTTGATATAACAGTGGAATTCCCTGACTGCTGTGGCCTTGCAACGACACCTCAACATTTGCTGCTGTGCTGACCGGTGGGCTTACAGTGGGGGAAACAATGTAGCATTGCTTACTACCTTCTTTGTGATCAGTTGCACATGTGGTACTTGAGGTTTGGTGTTGTGTCCACGCTTGCAAGTGCATGCTGGTTAAATGTCTAAGCATGCAACTGGTATTCAAATTTTTCAGATTTTTCCCTCGGCTAAAGGTCTTTGCGCACTTCTTACAGATAACCTTGGCCTGGTCATGAGGATTTTGTTCAAAAAAGTGCCACACTGCACTCTTCCTACTTTGGCAGACATTTTGCGGCCTAGCACGCTGTGATATTTTGACCCTCTGGACAAGCTGTCCAGCAACTCTTTTGATTTTTGGAACCTGTCTTTGGAGTGCTCCGTGCCTGCCAGATAACAGCTGTTGCGATGTCGATGTCTGCTGTGGATGCTCCTCATCTGAGCTATTGGAAGCAGCACCCTCTTCCCCCAATGGATGCCAATCTGGGTCAACAACTGGGTCATCCATCACCTCCTCTTCAATGTCATGTGCACCTTCCTCTGTGTCACCGTGTATGGTGGTATAGTGTGTGGGAAGGGGCACCTGAGTCTCATCAGGGTCAGAATCTGGCTCTGTACACTGCGAGGACAATGTAGTGCTCTGAGTGAATGTACCAGCAGAATCATCTATCAGTGGCTGTGCATCAGTGCACTCCATGTCAGATTCATCTTGGCCTGGGTAATTCACCATTTCACTTGATAATCCAGGCATGGTATGTGAAAACAGCTCCATGGAGTAATCAGTAGTATGGCCTGCGTCATCCTTCAATCTTGGTTGGGGTGAAGGACACAAGGAAAGGTGTGGTTCATGAACATGAGCCTCCAATGACGACTCAGTGCTTTTACTTTTTACAACTTCAGAAGAGGAGGCGATAGAGCTGGAGGCTGAGTCAGCAATGTAAGCCAAAACTTTTTCCTGCAGCTCTGGCTTTAAAAGCGGTTTGCCAACTCCTAGAAAAGTAAGCCTTCGAGGCCTTGTGGAGCCAGACGATGACGCAGGCTCAACACCTCCTGCATTCAGTCCTATTTTACTTTTGCTACTACCATCAGATCCACCACCAACACCATCATTACCAGCTGCCAACCCCCGCCCAATTCCATGGCCTCTTCCACCAGCCTTTCTCATTTTTGGTAGAAATGTAGATAAAATCCAACAAACTATATAGTAATGTAAAACAAGGTACAAGGTGTCTATAGGACAGGGGAGATTTTGAATTTCTGCACACACTTGTGGACACTGGACACTTACGGATTGTGTGAGGCCCACTGAATATCAGAGCGCTATGTCACAGGCTCGATGGCACAGGTGTGAAAAAAGTGACTACAGGATCACGGAGATTTTGAATTTCTGCACACACTAGTGGACACTGGACACTTTTGGATTGTGTGAGGCCCACTGAATATCACAGCGCTGTCACAGGCAGAAATTGGCTAGTGTATCACAAACTACAAGGTGCATATAGAATTGGGCAGAATAGGAATCTCCCTAGAGTGTAGGTCTGTAAGAACGGATCAAGTCCTCCACTTATCCTTCCACAGTGACACACAGATAGCTTCACTGTGGCCGTGATAACAGCCATTACACGGTACTGATAGGAGCGTGCACGTAAACGGCTGTCCGGTGTACGTAAAATTGTCATGCTCCGTGTTTTTTAAGTATACGGACTGACACACGCTGTCTCTCTATAGTTTTGAATGTGATCAAACAGCAAATATATTTAACTGTTTGAAAGCTAGACAAAACTAGAAGGTGCAGGTCTGTAAGAACGGAACATGTCCTCGACTTATTCTCACAGAGTGACACACAGATAGCTTCACTGTGGCCGTGATAACAGCCGTTACACGGTACTGAGAGGAGCGTGCACGTACACGGCTGTCCGGTGCACATAAAATTGTCAAGCTCTGTGTTTTTTAAGTATACGGACTGACACACGCTGTCTCTATAGTTTTGAATGTGATCAAACAGCAAATATACTTAACTGTTTGAAAGCTAGACAAAACTAGAAGGTGCAGGTCTGTAAGAACGGAACATGTCCTCGACTTATTCTCACAGAGTGACACACAGATAGCTTCACTGTGGCCGTGATAACAGCCGTTACACGGTACTGAGAGGAGCGTGCACGTACACGGCTGTCCGGTGCACATAAAATTGTCAAGCTCTGTGTTTTTTAAGTATACGGACTGACACACGCTGTCTCTCTATAGTTTTGAATGTGATCAAACAGCAAATATATTTAACTGTTTGAAAGCTAGATAAAACTAGAAGGTGCAGGTCTGTAAGAACGGAACATGTCCTCGACTTATTCTCACAGAGTGACACACAGCTTCACTGTGGCCATGATAACAGCCGTTACACGGTACTGAGAGGAGCGTGCACGTACACGGCTGTCCGGTGTACGTAAAATTGTCAAGCTCCGTGTTTTTTAAGTATACAGACTGACACAAGCTGTCTCTCTATAGTTTTGAATGTGATCAAACAGCAAATATATTTAACTGCTTGAAAGCTAGACAAAACTAGAAGGTGCAGGTCTGTAAGAACGGAACATGTCCTCGACTTATTCTCACAGAGTGACACACAGAGAGCTTCACTGTGGCTGTGATAACAGCCGTTACACGGTACTGTGTGAGGAGTGTGCACCGCTGTATGGTGTGAAAAAATGCACGCTCAGTACCTCAGCAGGACAAAAAAAAAAATTGGGATTGCTTTTAAAAAAGCAGTTTGCAGAGCATTGGGTAAACAGCAATGCAGCCGTCAGGAAGCCTTAGAAGGCAGCCTAACAACCAACACCGCTGATCCACCAAAATATAGCCTCCCCTTGCACTGCACACACAGTGACTGGTGTGTTGTACAGGCAAAATCGCTAGCAGCAGAAGCAGTTTTTTTTTCTTCTTCCCTGCCTAACACTCTCCCTACAGAATCAGAAGCAGCAACCTCTCCCTATGCTAAGATCGGCAGAAGTAAGATGGCGGTCGGCGTGCACGCCCTTTTATACCCCCTGTGACGCCCACCAAAGCAAGCCAATCACTTGCATGCCCTTCTGAAAGATGGTGGTGACCCCTGCCTATGTCATCACGTTGCCCACAGTGTCCGTGGATCCTGATTGGCTGAAAAAGAGCGCAAAACAAACTTTTGAAACGCGACTTTGGCGCGTAAGTCGCCGACCTCGTGGCCGACCGCATCTTAGGGTCGAGTTTCGTTTCATGAAACCCGACTTTGCCAAAAGTCGGCGACTTTTGAAATTTTTCGATCCGTTTCGCTCAACTCTAGTCATGGCAATTATAAATGAGTATGCTAGTATGAAGAAAAACTTGAGATGGCACTCACCGATCTAAAAGTCCATACTTTATTCAAAAGACGGTTCACAGCATTTCCATAAGGAGAAAGGGAGATGGAGTGTGCGAGTGAGGACGATGTTTTGCGCTGTTGCGCTTCTACGGGTCAGAAGCGCAACAGTGCGAGACGGCCGTCGTCACTTGCACACTCTATCTCCCTTTCTCCCTGTGGAAATGCTGTGAACAGTCTTTTGAATAAAGTATGAACTTTTAGATCGGTGAGTGCCACCTCAAGTTTTTCTTCATACTAGCACACTCATGTTTTTCCGGCTGGTGTGCGCCCGTATGGTCTAGTTATTTATGCTCGTCATGTAATTTCAATGGAGTATTAATGCGTCTGGAGGTTTGCTGCTGTAGTACCCGCCGGCGGTGCGGTTCACTTTCTTTGCGCAATTATAAATGAGGCAACATCAAATACTTAATTTTTTTAGCGTATATATACATATATATATATACATATACACACATATATATTTTCAGGTTTTTGAAACTTTATTTAATTTTCTTGGGGGACATGAACCCAAGATCACTTGATTGCCTATTCACTGCACTGCAGTGTACTGTGAAAATGATAATCTCATATGAAGTCCAATCACAGTCTGGGATTTATAGTAGTTTTAACATAGCAGATACTGTATGTGGGCTTCAGCAGTCCACAGCTGCATCACATGGAGGGTCTATGGCCGTCAGAAGTGACAGCCGCCATTTTAAATGCACTGTCATACTTGATGGTGGTGTTTAGGAGGTTGAACTGATGCGATCATAGCTAGCTCAGTTACTTTTGGGTGCCAGCTATGTAAGAAACACTTCACCTGTGCTATATGGAGCAGGCTGACCCCGATGCATATACAGTAGTGATGATGCACAGGCGCTGTATATGTATAAGGGTTGTCTTTAGGGCGTTAGATATCTCTAGTCACAGAACACTCTACATCAGAATACATCAGTGTACAATAAAGGGTTGTGATATGATAACTGATGAAAGTGATGCACTGAAAAAAAAAAAGTGTTACGTGTCCAAAGAACATTAAATGTGTATTCATACCATGGAAGAAACACCATTTGGTCTCATGGATGCTGGAGTCGAAGCAGCAGCCGTTCTGTTCACACTGCTCCTTTGTTATCTTTGCGTATCCACAATCCTCTCTGTCGGTAGCAGATAATGCACAGTGAGCTACAACTGAACAAGGACAAGTCATTAAAATGTCATCTATTACAATGTAAAGTCTTAAAACTTCATTTGTATAATGTATTTCTAGGTGGTAAGAAAACAGAAAATGCTGGAGTTCAACTTTATTTTACTGCAATTATTCCTTGTGATGAAGTTAGTGGCTGTGAGATATAAGCAGTTTATATCACACATCTTTCTTTTATTATTCTTTCTTTTCACTGTGACCCCTGTGCTGTATAAGTATGTACTCTACAAAAGGGGTTCTTCATGTTTTTTTCCCGTGCTTTACTCATCCTCCCCAAGTCGGCGAGTCTGTGATAGTCTGCAGTGCTGACGTCAAATCGACAAAACTGCAGCCAACCAGTGAGCTCAGCAGCATGTGCTGTCTACTCAGAGCTGATGAAGTCACTTTCTGGATGTAGCACTTTTGACGTAACATCAGCACCGCAGATGATAACAGATACGGCGAGCATTGCCGAAGACCTGAGAGGAATGAGTAAAGCTCAACATTTTTTATGTAAACAAACTGCGCCTGGGCACAGGGATTTTCTGAAACCGGAAAACACTTTTAATGCTGCGTAATATTGTTTTTGGCTGTAAAGCATCTCAGCAGCGATAACTTGTGACGTGAGTGTTTCAACCACTGATTTTAACTCCAATGATAAAATATTCAGAGATGATTTCTTACCTGAATTCCATGGGGCATGATACTCCACTGCTGTATACTCATCTGCAATAGAAATATATATTGATTATAAATTTCTTAGAAATAAAGTGACAAAATGTGGGTAGAAATATCTAGTCCCTCCAAGAAAATAGGCTATTGGAACCAGGGCAGAATTAATAATTGTGAATATCACCCTCATATTGATGAATGAATTATGACTTCATCATAAATTGAAAGTAAAAGAGCTCATACTCTTAGACACGCTACATGACCCCGATGCAGCTGGGACCCCCGCTTTGGACAAGTAATTAAAGTGGGTTATCTGATGGATCGCGGACATGAAGTCCATACACAGGTTTCAGAAGAATTTAGAAAGCGGCAGACGTATGACCTGTGGAGATGTCTTATTATCGCCCGTGCCTCCCTTTGTTGAGGGAACTGCAAAATATCTGGTGCCTTGGACGTCTGGAGAATCTGAATATTAATTATTTAGACATTATGTTGCACTATCATTATTGAACTTTACATATTATACTGGTACTAGGTTTGCCGGCATTATTTGAGCTCTGTATGGTGGTATTTACTTTTGCAATTGGGGAATTGTACAGAATGTTTTTACTTTATTTAGGAGTATTATATTGACAAATGTTTGGAATTGTTATTAGGCCTACATGTTGTATTGTGCTGTTTATTGGGCAGCTACATGATACTGATAATTATTATATAGTATTCAGCTACATCAAGTGATGATAAGCCGATCAATACAAAACACTATCGCGTAGGTTGGGATCACTACTCTGCGTAGAGAGGCCACTAATGCCTTAAAACTCCCCAGATAGTGAAACAGCAAAGAGTCTGTTGAAATTATTGTAGCACATTTTAATCAAGTGAACTGTATTCTGAAAAATTCAATGTACTGTACAGTACTGTGCAAATGTTTTAGGTTTGTGAAAAATGCTGAAAATTAAGAATGCTTTAAAAATAAGTGTTGATAGAAATAAACTATCAATTAATAAAATGCAAAGTGAATGAATGAATAAAAGAGATATCTAAATCAAATTAGCATTTGTTGAGACCACCATCGGCCTTCAAAACAGCATCAGTTCTTCTCAGTACACTTATTCACAGTTTTTGAAGGAAATTGGCAAGGAGACTGCTCCAAACATCTTGGAGAACAGACCACTGATCTCCTGTGGATGAAGGCTTGTGGAAATTCCATTAAGGAAGAGTCTTATTGGCTCCAAATTTATTCTGCACCTGGACAACAACGCCCTACTCACAGCCAACGTCATTAAGGACTGTGATATCAAAATCATTGAGTCTTTCTAAGATTACATGAAGAAACAGAAGGATTTGCACCAGCGACATCCACAGAAGGTCTGTGGTTATTTCTACAAGATGTTTGAAACTACCTCCCTGTCGATTTCTTTCAAAAACTGTGTACAAGTGACAAGTGAATCTAGTAGAATTGATGCTGTTTTGAAGGCAAAGGGCTGAGTCACCAAATATTGGTTTGATTTCGATTTCATTAACTTTGGTAATTGGTAAAAAATACAGTAAACTCTTAGTCCGTTTATTTTTGAAAGCATTCTTTCTTTGCAGCATTTTTTTCCTAACCTGACTAAAAATTAGGCACAATACTGTAAATAAGTTGTATTCTTTACCTGGATCATAGTAATCCACCACGAAAGCAGTGGCAGGCTGCAGATTCTCCACCAGAGCTTCTTGCTCCACAGAAAAATCCAAGCTTACAGTTTCATTGCCGATCTGCAAATGAATCAATCATGAAAAATATAATATCTTTACAAAAAAGAGTCTGGTACAATATCTGAAATGATAGGGTCTATCACAGTGATCAAAATGAACCAATAGGAAAAATCTCCTACTGTTGCTGGGTACCGACTGGCAGATCTCACTGCGCATGCGCCCCCCCAATTTCTTCCAGGAAGATGACGTGGAGGGCTGGGGAATGGAGCTGGTGTGTCCGAGGATGGCGGAGGTACATTTCTCTCTCCTCAGGTATGCTAAATCATATCAGAGGAGAGAGAAATGAATGGGAAGTCGGACTTTTGTTTTGCGATCGCCGTTATTCGGTGAATAATGGCAATCACAAGACTGTGGACGGTAAAAAAACAACCTGAATAATGTTTTCTGGGGTCTCAGCTCTACCCCTGGTAGTTGAGACCCCGGAGATTTTGAGGGGTGCTACACCCTTTTTTCTCTGCGCTGAGGAATAAGGCCCCTTAACTGCCGCAGCATATCGGCGGTCATTAAGGGGTTAAACAGAATCTATCAGCAGGTTTTGCTGCTTAATATAAGAGGAGTCATCACTATACAAAAGAAAGTGTCAGCCTATTGTGAGGCTCAGGGGTCATGGCATGAGAATTTAGAGAAAAATGATCAAAAATGTAAAAAAAATACATAACATAAAAACTTTAAACAACACGATACTTTTTTACATATTCCCTTTAAAGCAGCAATAAATGAATATACCAGGCCTCAATAATCAAAACTGTTTCAATGACATCCAAGGCTTTATAAGAAAAAATCTGTCTCACCTTCTTCAGGTAAATAGTAACATTTTCTGGTAATATTTCTGTTCTTTCCACTAAAGGATTTTTATTCAGCTAAACAAAAAAGAGGACATGTAAATATCAATTCTGCAAAAATATCAATCATCAATGAATGTGACTAGAGATGAGCAAATCTTTAGAAATTCAAATTCGTCAGTTTTGGTGAATCTTTATAAAAAAAAATATTTGTGACGAATAAATTTGGTTTGAATTGTGGGTACTCGACCCTAAAAAATGTGTATACTTCTTTGAGATGTCCTATGATTTTACCTTACTCCTTTCAAGTTTATTAAACCAAACATAACCTTAGTCATGTTAATATTATCTCAACAAGTATTGCTATGGATAGATGGATGTAAGCTTTATTCACTGTTAAACACAATCTGTACAGTTTGTTCAGAGTTTGGGGGCTTTTTTCCCTAATTCTATTGCTAAACTATGGGCTGTGACATCTTCTCACTATTCAGATTCACCCCAAAGTGGTTGCCACTGTGCATTCTTGTCTCAGCTTTTATACTGGCTATGATTGGCTGTGCTGTACCATGTGATGTGATAGCGGCAAGATATTATAGGGGAGCCTGCGCAATGTGAGCCTGAGGTCAAATCTGGACAGCCAAACTATATGGATGCTGTAATCTTCTGCATTCAGTAAAATAGCGGTGGGCATTTTTGGTATTCACTCAAATCGAAACTTAAATTGTTTGAATTCTCCGGATCCAGTGAATTTTTGCAGAAATTCGACAAGAATGCAATTCACAAAAATCTATTCGCTCATCTCTGATAGCGATTAAAAATTCTTCAAAACTTTTTATAATATTTTCTGATACAGAATTATTATCATGTTTTGCAACATTTTAAATTTACAAGTAAAATAACAGCAATTTTAAAGCATTTTTGCATCAAAGCGCCCAATAGCATAAGTTTGAATGTGGCCATAAAAGTATAGCAATTCTGAACTTTTGGTTAGTGTTAGAATGCTTCTTAAGTTAACTTTTCAATGAGTAAAATTATAATTTTTTTTTAATAAAATGTTCTTTTCCTTCAAACGGGGTAACAATGTTACATTTTTTCCTTTAAATGTGTTACAGTATCTAAGATTAGTAAAATATATTTGCCTTGTAAACTGAGCTGCAATTTTAGGTACATTCTATAGATGTAGAAAAACAGACCTTTTTCCTGACCTCATACAACTCCTTTCTTTTTCTAGAAATGCTTCACTATCTAAAACTCTGACATGCTATCCCATGCTATTTTCATTCTGATAATTTTGACAACACTTCTGGTCATCTAGTCAGAAATATTAAGGAAAATCATTGATGGACTTAAGATCCTTACTACCAACCAACAGTAGAATATTTGTGTGGACCATGAGTGTGTCTTCCATAGTGGAAACAAAGACATTGCAATCAGGAAGATAGCGGTTCAGATCTACAGTCGTATTAATTGATAACAGGACTAATTTCAAATCTATTACCACTATTGATAAACACAGAATTTTTCAAGTTTTTCTAGTACCAAAGGAGTCTTAAAGCCCTCATACACATTGCAAATAAAACTGGCCAAACCCTCCAGTATCGGCAGGTTCAGTCAACAGTCTAATATGAATTTGGGCCTTCCTCCCTCAGCAGATGATGATAGGGGAGAGAGGGATCCATCCTCCTAAATTTCAGCATCGTTTTTGTGGTGGCTCTCCTACAGAGACCTCAGGAGCCAAGCTTTCCCCCTGTGTATGGACGGGTTGGGAGCGTTATCTATAGGTTGACAGCTTTCTAAAGTGTTTAAGAGCTTCTGAGAGACATACAGTTGTGGGCAAAAGTACTGACACCCCTGCAATTCTGTCAGATAATACTCCGTTTCTTCCTGAAAATGATTGCAAACACAAATTCTTAGGTATTATTATCTTCATTTAATTTGTCTTAAATGAAAAATCACAAAAGAGAATGAAGCAAAAAGCAAAACATTGATCATTTCACACAAAACTCCAAAAATGGGCAAGACAAAAGTATTGGCACCCTCAGCCTAATACTTGGTTGCACAACCTTTAGCCAAAATAACTGCGATCAACCGCTTCCGGTAACCATCAATGAGTTTCTTACAATGCTCTGCTGGAATTTTAAACCATTCTTCTTTGGCAAACTGCTCCAGGTCTCTGATATTTGAAGGGTGCCTTCTCCAAACTGCCATTTTTAGATCTCTCCACAGGTGGTCTATGGGATTCAGGTCTGGACTCATTGCTGGCCACCTTAGAAGTCTCCAGTGCTTTCTCTCAAACCATTTTCTAGTGCTTTTTGAAGTGTGTTTTGGGTCATTGTCCTGCTGGAAGACCCATGACCTCTGAGGGAGACCCAGCTTTCTCACACTGGGCCCTACATTATGCTGCAAAATTTGTTGGTAGTCTTCAGACTTCATAATGCCATGCACACGGTCAACCAGTCCAGTGCCAGAGGCAGCAAAGCAACCCCAAAACATCAGGGAACCTCCGCCATGTTTGACTGTAGGGACCGTGTTCTTTTCTTTGAATGCCTCTTTTTTTCTCCTGTAAACTCTATGTTGATGCCTTTGCCCAAAAAGCTCTACTTTTGTCTCATCTGACCAGAGAACATTCTTCCAAAATGTTTTAGGCTTTTTCAGGTAAGTTTTGGCAAACTCCAGCCTGGCTTTTTTATGTCTCGGGGTAAGAAGTGGGGTCTTCCTGGGTCTCCTACCATACAGTCCCTTTTCATTCAGACGCCGATGGATAGTACGGGTTGACACTGTTGTACCCTCGGACTGCAGGGTAGCATGAACTTGTTTGGATGTTAGTCGAGGTTCTTTATCCACCATCCGCACAATCTTGCATTGAAATCTCTTGTCAATTTTTCTTTTCCTTCCACATCTAGGGAGGTTAGCCACAGTGCCATGGGCTTTAAACTTCTTGATGACACTGCGCACGGTAGACACAGGAACATTCAGGTCTTTGGAGATGGACTTATAGCCTTGAGATTGCTCATGCTTCCTCACAATTTGATTTCTCAAGTCCTCAG
Organism: Dendrobates tinctorius; assembly: GCF_039654945.1. Lineage (NCBI taxonomy): Eukaryota > Metazoa > Chordata > Amphibia > Anura > Dendrobatidae > Dendrobates > Dendrobates tinctorius. The sequence goes on along the minus strand of NW_027361814.1, from coordinate 15,775,129 downwards.
ACAGTTCTTTGGTCTTCTTTCTTTTCTCCATGCTCAATGTGGTACACACAAGGACACAGGACAGAGGTTGAGTCAACTTTAATCCATGTCAACTGGCTGCAAGTGTGATTTAGTTATTGCCAACACCTGTTAGGTGCCACAGGTAAGTTACAGGTGCTGTTAATTACACAAATTAGAGAAGCATCACAAGATTTTTCTAACAGTGCCAATACTTTTGTCCACCCTCTTTTTTATGTTTGGTGTGGAATTATATCCAATTTGGCTTTAGGACAATTCTTTTTGTGTTTTTTCATTGAAGACAAATTAAATGAAGATAATAATACCAAAGAATTTGTGATTGCAATCATTTTCAGGAAGAAACTGAGTATTATCTGACAGAATTGCAGGGGTGTCAATACTTTTGCCCACAACTGTATAACTGTGTTGCCCCTCCAATAATTTGGATCACTTATTTTAGGCCAAGTCTTGCCCCCAAAATTAAAAAGAAGATGGAATCTAATTGAATGAATTTTTTCATGAAGGGACAATATTTTATTATACATGTTATAATAAAGATTATTATTGCATATTCATCTCACTACTTCACAAACAGCTGAATCCCCCATCAGGCTTCTCACCTTATTCACACTTTCTCTATCAGGAACATATCCAGACACCATCCCCACTATAATCAGCGCCATATTGGTGCATTCTCGTTTTCCTAAATACCTAAGGAAATGAGAACGAAAAGCTAGTAATATTCAGATAATAAAAATGGAATGAAGAAAAGTGAAAAGAACCTCAAGGATAACAGGTTGATTTAGTTTTAATTGCTTAGAGGACAATCCCTTTGTGGGGAAGGTTCAATGATCGAAGGGGAGGTAGTACTGTAGTATTATCTCTTCCCACAAATGCATACAAGATTTCTCTCTCACATCCCCCTACTCTTAAGGGGGCTTTACACATAGCGATATCGCTAGCAATATCGCTAAAGTGTCACCAATTTTGTGATGCAGCAGCGATATTGCTAGCGATATCGCTACATGTGATACTTACCTCCGACCGGCTCCCCCGCTGGTTATCGCTGATCGCGCGAGATCGTGGAGGTCCATTTCTCGCTGGGGGCTTCCTGCTGGCGCGACGAGCGACGCGTGGACACGGGCGGAGGATGTCTTCATCGCCGAGTCTGAAAGGTAAGTAACGACCGCTGCTGCGTCGCTGCATCGCTGGTGAGATCTGCCTGTTTGGCAGTTCACTAGCGACCATTTAGCGATGCACCAGCGATCCTGACCGGATCGTATCATGGTCGGGATCGCTGGGGCATCGCTAAATGTAAAGGGGGCCTTTAAACTCTACCCCAACTCTTGCCTACTGTAGAAACCTTCAAAAGAAACCTGAAGACCTACCTCATCTGACACGCCTACAACCTGCACTAACCACATACCCACCAAGCTGCACGACCAGCTCTGCCCTCACCAATTGTATCCTCACCCATTCCTTGTAGATTGTGAGCCGTCGCAGGCCGGGTCCTCTCTCCTCTTGTACTAGTCGGGACATGTACTGCTTAGAGGGAACTTGTCACCCCCCAGGGCGTTTTTAAGTAAAAGAGCCGCCTTCAGCATCACCAAGGCTGCATTCTGTGAAGGTGGCTCTTATGTTTCTGATTCCTAGTAACACTGAAATATTGACTTTTATAAATTGCGTGCCATACCTGTATTGAGTCCCAGAGGTATGGTGTCTCCCCCTGTATCTGCCGTTCATCCTCCTCCTCTTGCGTCTGTGCCCCGCCTCCTGTGTTGCTGTTACATGTCCGGGCCCTGCGCTGTGCCAACAGTTCTCGGGCATGCACAGTGCGCGCTGCCCAGGAACTGACATCAGGCTATTACACCTACGTGTTGCGGATGCCCGAGATCCCGCCCCGCAGTGTGTTATGATGCATTCACACTGCAGGGCTGGGAATCTGGCGCCTGCGCAGTGAGCATCTATATCTGTGCCTGCCCCCATCTCCCTCCTCCTCTTTCTATTTCCTTCCTCGGCAGGGTCTGATGAGATGACCTGCTAGTGAACTGCGTGTGGGGAGCTCAGATTTCCAACAGATTTCTTTGGCTCACATGAGATGCCACGTCTTATTAAAGATGCGTAAAAGATGGGGGCCTTGTTGGAGATTTTACATTGCGGCCCACAAGTTTCGAGTTACACCACTGACCATAATAATAATACAATCTTTAGATGTCTACTTTCTGGAACTTGTGTCAATCTTGAGAAGCATTTGAAGTCATTCAAGTGTATGAAGTTGCGCTACATTGACTTCACTAATGCTGCAGGCCCTTCATTCACAGGATAATGTGGGTCACTGCACTGATCAGAAACTAATGACCTCTCCTAATCATATGCCAATATTAACTGTATGTTGGATAAAGCCATTTAAATAATGACTTGCGTTTTATTGTAAATTTCTGTATTTTTTGGCTGAGCAGCTTGTATTGATAAGAGATGTTGTCACATTACCACTTTTTGTACTGGCAACTAATTCCGGGCATCTTTCAACTTACCTAACATCCACATGAACATTAAACTCTTTCTTAGATGCGTGAGTCCAGTGAGACGGCTCAGTGCTTACATTGAATGAAAAGTATCCTTTTTCACCTTCCTCAGGCAGAACATTGTAATGTAGTTGTGACTGTCAATAAATGGTTAAAATATCAAGATTTTAACATTTTTGGAGAAAACCATCATCAGTTGTCTTTCCAACATTATTGATTTCAGATTTTGGTAGTTATATTTTGGTGGAATACTAATTAGTCATTTCTACCTGTAAGCAGACAAATCCTTCGCCTGTAGCACTGACACTATATTCTCCAGGGATTTCCGGAAGATCAACCCTTTGTACAGTAAGACTGTTGGCTTTGTTTACATTGACTGTGTTCTCAAATCCAGACTTTGAACGAATTGTTATTGTTGAATCCCCCTTTTTGCGGTAGATGGCTTTGGCATATTTAGCCATAGCTTGGATAGCGATGGTTGTGTCCTGCAGAACCATGTGCAAAATAAAGAAAAAGACATCAGATGAAATTTTTTTTTTTAATTTTAGGCAAAATTTCGACAATAACTTAATGTGCACACTGGCAAAAGCCACTGAGCACACTCGGTATGGGGTTCCTATCCCATGATAAAAGTTTTTGAGGAAAAGGAGTGAAGATATTGGATTTCAACATGCATACGTATTGGGAAAAATAATAGTGGGCCGATCATAGAAGCCTTATTCAGGCTTTCTCTCTTCCCCTGGTTGCGCATAAGAAACGAATGACATAACCCTTTTGATACATTCTCCTTGAATCATATGAAAAGAGTCACTAAGGCTACTTTCACACATCCGGCTTTTGTACTCCGGCGCCGTGCGGTGAAAAGCCGTAGCAGCGGATCCGGGATGCACCACTGATACCGGATCCTTTCGTGTGGCAGGATATGGTGTCGCTGAGATTTAAAGGAGCAGTGCACGAGAGAGAAAGAGAGAGACGCCAGGCACTTCTAGGGTTAAAAATCACAGTGTCCGGGCATCAGGCACTTCTAGGGTTAAAACTCACAGTGTCTGGGCATCAGGCACTTCTAGGGTTAAAACTCACAGTGTCCGGGCATGCTCTGTTCAAAAAACCGGTCCGGCGCTGTCAAAAAACATAGCATGGAACTTTTTTGCAGATGTCGGACGGCGAAGTTTTGCCGTACCCGGCAAAAAAACGGATGTGCCGCATGTCCATCCGGCACAATACGGCGATAATGAACGTCTATGGGAAAAAATCGCCGGTGCCGGATCCGGTTTTTACAAATTTCGCCGCATCGTGCCGGATTACAAAAGCCGGATGTGTGAAAGTAGCCTAAGAATATGCATTGAAGAATCATATATGATTGTGTCGGCAGCAAGAAAAAAAAAGAACAATTCTAGAAAAATGGTAACCTGAGAAGAAGCAAAGCCGCTCCTTGAATTTTGCTGTTTCAGCATCCAACGGATGATATCCACACTGTCTTCCAGATTCTTCATGGTAGTTATTTTATCAGAAAGCAAGCTCAGAAGAAAATATGAGGCCGTCTCAACATTTCCGCGTCCATCTATTTTTAAGAATTCATAGAACATTTATAAATATTAGTGCAGGAGGTAAAAATCAATAATTTACTTTATTTTACATTTTTAGCAGCCATATTTCAGCAGATGCAGCCCTGCATGTTGGGGCTTACACAAGTTATCCTAAAAAACGTGTTTGTGTTGCATCGATTAACTATTCAAAATCACTTTTGTATCAGAATTGGAATATGTTAGTGTAAGGAGGTGTGCACATTTTATATCGGAGAAAATTGTATTAATTTCTTTTACACTTTTCATTTTTTTATCGTCCTTTTTAACTTAATTTGTTGATATTTTCCTACATTTATGTGTCAACTTTTATTTTTACTATGGGTCTACGTTGTGTGTGTTTACTGCTTTCTCTATGTACAGATAGCTGGTAACAGGGTTCTTATGGGAGCAGCCTATTAAATCATTGTTATCAGTGAACTGTGTACACTGACATTCCTGCAACATACATGTCTGAGAACACTGTCTTGAATACAACCTGCATTTAGATTTAAACCAGCTGGAGGTAAAGCTGTAGTTTTGATGATGGCCAATAGAGATGAGTGAGTTAATTCAGTACTGTTTGTTTGGACAAGTACAAACCAAACAATTCTTATTTCACAATTTTGGGGAAAGGGGTTGATTTTTGTTAAAAAAAATTGCAAAATAAAATGTAGTCAATTAACTGAGCAGGTCTGTTTGGACACCCCCTGAGGAAGGAAGATTTGCTTCCGAAACGTACGTCGGGGCTCTTGCAGCACGGGGTGTCCAGTGTCTCACCTTCTGGTATGGGTTTGTTATTTTAGTCCTGATTACTTGTCTGTGCTCTGGTTAGCTGATCGGCCGGGGATTATACCATTAACTCTTTATTGACTGGCCAGCTCTCCATTACATTTTTACATGTTTGGTTGGACTATGTAACCTTTCCATTTTGGAAATATACCTGTTTCACTACCAGATGTTATATAGTATAACTTTGAGTACTATTTTCCATGGACACTGTGCACCTATCGTCCTGCTATTTTTATGTCACTCTCATTATGCCTCTGTGCCTTTTTTTTACCTGTGTCTCTAATAAAGATGTGTGATTTTTCTACTTACCTCTGGACGTCTATGCACTGGTTTTTCCTCTGCTTTTCATAACTGGATTACTAGTTCAAATTGCCAATCATATATGCCACATCTATACTGGGCGTACTGCCACAATTTGCTTTCTGTATGTGTACCTGCCTAAGTAGCATTACTTGCTGCATCTCTTTTGTCAAGTGTTGAATAATTGGCGTTGCTTGTCAAAAGTTAATAGTAGTGTCGTAAAAAATGTATGGCATAAGAAAAAGAGGCAATGGCAGTTGATGGTGTATTGTAAAAAAACCCATACCATTGCTAAAAATGTGGGAGCACAAGCATCACCACTGGTATTAGCTCTTAGGGCAGTAGTGCTATCAAACAAAGATCACAATTGACCTCTTTTGTCTCCACTAAGCATACTAGTGGGGAAAAACAGTATTGTGGAGTATATGGCACATCATTCATATCAACCACAGCAGGATGTTGCTACCTCTGACAGAAACACCATCAGTTTGAGTGAGTGTTCTGCACAAAACAAAAAGCTATACTATATACAGCAACATTCTGGTCTACTTCTGAGTCATGAGGTGGCTCTTCAGAGTGTCCAGATCACACTGCGCTCTGTATGTCACAGAAGTGGCTTTTAGAGTCTATAAAGAGCTAGAATGAGGCTCCAATTGTTTACATTTTAAAAGAGACCTGTGGCTTTCTCATACAGCATCATGTGATCCAGATAGTCTAAATTGTTGTCACATGAGTAAGAAGAGGATCGGTGCCGGAGAACAGAAAAGACGGTGATAGGTGAGCATGTTAACACACTGACACTACAATATGCACACATATGCACAGGTACAGTATAAAGGGGAAAAAAGTTAATGGGAATACTTATTTAAAGAAGCACTCCCATCAACATTTTTGCCATCTTAATGTATTGCAATCATTATATTATATAGCACTGTGTACTTGAAAGGTACTTGTAAGGGGGTGGCAAGTCGAAGATAAGGTTCATCAAAGTTCCACAGCACTTGATATAAAAGGGTGGAGTGTCAAGGTGGGAAGGCAGTTGGTGCCAACCAGTGAGGGAGGAAGGAGGTGTGAGCAGTGAAATGCAGATTCAGAACGACTGAGGACTGGCCGGGGACTCAGACCAGCAGGACATCGTCTGCTGTGGTGACCAGGAGATACGAGTGAACCGAGCCATTACATCCAGCGTAGATGCTTGGTACAGTGTGTGGGCAGGGGCAGAGCTGTGGATGGGACTGGGACCGGTCAGTGTGAAAAGCGCACATTAAGTATTAAGACACTGGCTACTAAAGACTTGCGGCATAGCGTGAAGTACCTGTGACTCCTGTTAATGCCAGTATAATGATAGAGAATGTTTGAAGGACTGCCTGTAGTGACGGGCCTATTGTTGTGGGTGGCGCTAGTGAAAGTTAAAGGAGAAGAAAATTAAAGTGCAGTTCATACTGAGAGACAGTTAGACAGCATAGAGAATAAGATATTGAACTGTTAAACTGCTGTTACTGACATTACTGCTAATATTGTGTGACTTGAGGCCCTGTACGCAAAAAACTTACTCTCTCCATAAATGACACCTTCATTTCCAAATTAAGAAAATAAATAACTTGGTTGCTCTGTCATCATTTCTATCTGCGCGTTGCATCCCAGTAACCTGTTCACATACTTATAATTCTTCTCTTCTCCATTAGATCTATGACATCACGTGATTAAAAACTTACTAGCTGAATCCTTCTAAGCTCTATGTAGAAACAGAAGGTCAGTTTTCCCTGCGATAAATCACTGCAAAGGCTCTGGCAGGGGAAGGGGAGCAGCTGGGTCAGGAGTTGAAGAGGGGAATGATAAATGCAGGGACAAGAGACATCCTATTTTTCTATAATAGAGCAGAGAAAAGAGAAGCATTAGCTGGGTAGAAAGGCAAAATGCGCAGTTGTACACAGTGCTATTTAATATGATGATTGCAATATATTAATAGGATAAAAACTTTAATCTGAGTGTTTCCTTAAAAGTAAATTTGTACAAAATTTTTTTCTTTGCACCTTCTTTTCCAATGCTCTGTTCCAGTTTCTCCAGGATTTGTTGTCTCAGCTCGCTGTCTCCTGATAAGGTGAAGACATACGCTAGAAGAGCCTGGGTATACTTCCATATAACACTGTCCACTGACTTCCTAAGACAGCTCAGGGCATTTTCCACAATACTTCCCTAAACATGATATAAACGATAATGCACAATTTTCATAGGCATCCTATCACAGGGTTATAGTATAAAGCATATTAGCACCCACTGCTGGCACTGCAGAGTGCCTCTGACAAACGAGAGATGACCAATCAACTGCATCTCTTGCCATTGATTTGTACAAGTGCTCTGCAATTTACAGTCCATTTTCAGAACTCCTTATAGAAATTAATAAAAAACTGCATGATCGGCCACTTATCCTGTGTCAGTGGTGTGTAACACAGCCCCATTCTTGAGATGGTAGGTCGGGTTCCTGTTGTTATGCCAAATATATATATGTATACCCAGTGGCAATAACTATTTAAAGGGGTTGGGGGTTAAGGAGTTAAAGTGAACCTGTCAGCAGGATTGTGCACAGTAACCTACACACGGTGTCAAGTCGGTGCCGTTATACTGAATAAAATGATACCCTGGTTGAAATCCATCTTGTGGCTTTTCTTAATCTTTATTTTCAGTTTTGTGTTAATGAGATTCTCGTGTCCTAAGGAGGGGTTGGTGTATGTGGTGCTCTGATTATATATTCATAATGCAGACTGATGACCCTCATTGACCTTCCCCCTAGTTTAAATAATGAATACCATCACACACTGAATTTAAAAAAAAGCTTCTTTAGCAGCTATCTGTTTGTATAGAGATCCGATAGCTGCTGTTGCGCAGGCGCCGGTGGCACCATCTTGCTGGAGAAGAAAAAAAATGTCCTCCAACAAGATGGCGCTGCCTGCGCATGAGCAATAGCAGCTTTCTGCCGACACCTGCCTGCAGACGCTTTTTATTTTTTTAAGTATATACAGATACTCATTATGCAAACTAGGGGGCAGGTCAGTGAGGGATCAGTGACCGGTCAGCAGTCTGCATTATGAATATGTTCTCAGAGCACCACATACCCCAGCCCTTGCCTTAGGGCACGAAAATCTCATTAACACAAAACTGAAAATAAAGATTAAGCAACAGCCACAAGACGGATTTCATCAGCCAAGGTATCATTTTATTCAGTATAACCGTGCCAACCTGATAGTGTGTGTAGGTTACTATGCATAACCCTGCTGACAGGTTCCCTTTAAGACTTTTTTTTAGAAATGAAAGATTTGTAATTACTTAAAACTCCAATATTTTTCATAAGTTAACAGTTTTGCAAATGAACATAAAATTACTTACATTATAAACGTTGTGATGTTCAAGAAGAGCGATAGTGACGTATGCCGTGCACGCAATCTCGCCATCCTCCTATAGTTAAAAAAAAGATTTGAAAACTTAGTTTTATCAATACAGTGCACATATTTAGGATTTGCCAGGCCTATATAGATAAGCGGGTACTCCAGTGAATCCAAACATTTTCTTAATTGAAGCAACCAAGGGAGATAGAGAACCCATCATAAGGCTATGTTCACACATTGCATTTTTGAAGCATTTTTATTCAGTAGCCATAACCAGCTGTCTTGGCAGTAAAAATGCTGCATTCGAAAGACCCATTTATTCGGACTCCCATGACAGCACCACGAGAGAGGGGATCCGCCCTATAGGAACAGGAAACCTACAGATACAAAAAGGGCGGCACCTCTCCCACGCATCAGTTGGTTTCCTGTTCCTGAGGGGACGGGATCCTACAGAAGGACCGGATCCCAGGCCGGCCAGCCGATACCGGTAGCGAGGGGGTCTCCTACCTCGGCCTGGTGCGGATCTCCTGGAGGACGCCACGGTGGCCCAGGATGGGTGTCACGGCGGTGGCGTGTGCAGCAGGGAGCGGCGTCCGGAGGATGTCCGTCTCCGGGATTAGGCCGCCGCCGGTGAGTATATTCCCCCCGGGGGTTCCCGGCTCCGGCGGCGCAGGTACGACGGCAGCGCGGCTGCAGGGGGCTGCGACTGGGTGGCGCTGCTTCCGGGGCTCCCGGGCGTCCCGCGTGACTTCCGGTCTTTCCCGGGGTAGCGGTGACATCAGGGGGTGGGCGGAGGATGCACGTCCGGGTCAGCGCGCCACTGCGCATGCGCGAAGAATCCAAGATGGCGGCGGCCATCGGAAACACCGATGCAGTCGGCTTTCGGACCGGGTCCGGCGCCAGCTGGGGTAGGGAGCCCTGTTAAGGGGGGGAGGGGCGCGGCATGGATACTGCTGACCGGAGGAGGGGTATTTAGGGAGGACCCCGGCAGGGTACCTTGCCTTGGCCACACTATTACAAGCAGCAGCGTACAGCAGTAGCGGTGGTAATGGAGAGTGACCGAGAGCGGCAGAAGCAAGGGCGACAGCAGCGGCAAACATCACTGCCGCCCCTGGATGACCTTCGGCAGGTCAAACAGAAAAAGAAAGTGTCCCGTGACAGTAATGAGCAGCCGGGACGAAGTGACCAGTCCACTCGTAAGAGCTCCTCCAGGCAGACAGGAGCATCGACTGAAAGAAATCCCCCTCGTTCTCCCTCGGTACTTGATTGTGGCACTGGTAAGTGATCTTCGTGAAAGTTCACTCAGTGACGGGACCCCCCCTTCTGTGTTTTTTTTCTAGGGGAAGAAAGCTACGAGTAAGACTAAAAATAGGGAATGCGCACTCTGTGCATGCCCATTACCGGACGCGTGCCTCAAAAAATTGTGCCCCCCCTGTATTCAGCAGACGGTGGCAGAAGAGTCGCCCGCGATTGCGGCGAGTTTAAGGGACATTGTCAGGGCAGAAATGAGGGAAACCCTAAAGTCCTTGTCCCAGCCGGAAAGTCTAAGGGGCGAGGTCCCGGCGGAGTCCAATTCCTCCGTAGAGTGGAGGAAAAGCAGAGACTCCCAGGCTTCATCTCCCTCGTCCTCAGGAGAAGAGGACTCGGGGCGATTTTGTCTGCCTCTTGACCGGGTAGACAAGCTGGTCAAAGCAGTCAGAGGGACAATGGAGGTAGAGGAGCCTAAGCCCCAATTGTCCATGCAGGATGTCATGTTCTGTGGGCTGGAACAGAGGAAGCGGAGAGTCTTCCCGTTAAATCAAAAGATACAGGATCTGATCCACAGAGAGTGGAAAAAAACGGACAAAAGAGGGTCGCTACCACCAGCCCTCAAACGCAGATACCCCTTCGATGATCCGGCAGTGAATACTTGGGACAGAGCCCCCAAATTAGACGCAGCCATTGCAAAGGCATCGAAAAAATCCTCGCTCCCCTTTGAGGACATGGGATCCCTTAAAGATCCCCTAGACAGGAAGGCTGATACTTTCCTGAAAAACACCTGGGAAATGGCGGCCGGGTCCTTAAGACCAGCAGTGGCTTCAACGTGCACGGCCAGGTCCATGATGGTCTGGTTGGACCAGTTGGAGTCACAACTAAAACAGGGACAATTCTTGGGGCCCTACCGACCATCCAGGAGGGAGCAGCCTTCCTAGCAGATGCCTCAGCGGATGCAGTGAGAATGGCCGCCAGAGCAGCAGGTCTCTCTAATTCAGCTCGCAGAGCCCTGTGGCTAAAGTGCTGGCAGGGAGACATTCAGTCCAGAGCAAAGCTCTGTGCGATTCCTTGTGAGGGCGAATATTTGTTCGGAGCTGTCCTAGACGAGCTGCTTGAGAAGGCGGGGGACGACAAGAAAAAATTTCCAAACCTTTCGTCTGCGTCCTACCGTCATCCATTTGGTAGAAGGAGATTCGGCCAGGGGAGAAGGCGCAACTCTTCGCCTGTTAGAGATCGCCCCAGATGGGAAGACAGAAGGAGACGAGGTACGGGCTATATGTTCACACGCTCGTCGAGAGATCAAAAGAGACCAAATCAATGACTAGCAATTCCCGTGGGGGGTAGACTGTCATCCTTCTTCCCGGCATGGTCACAGATTACGAATAGTGACTGGGTGCGCAAGGTAATATCCACCGGGCTTAGATTGGAATTTACCCAGATCCCGCGGGACACCTTTAAACTAACCCCCTTAAGATCTTCTCATCTCGAACAAGCGGCTTTAGAAGCGGAAGTCTTGAGCCTATGCCAGAAAAATGTCCTGGTAGAGGTTCCAGAAGCTGAAAGAGGAAGAGGGTTTTACTCTCCCCTGTTTCTAATCCAGAAACCTGATAAGACTTTCAGAACGATTATAAACCTTCGTTCCCTTAACGAGTTTTTGATTAATCGTACATTTAAAATGGAGTCCATTAATACAACAATAAAAATATTGTTTAAAGGTTGTTTTATGGCAGTGATAGATTTGAAAGATGCGTACTATCATGTACCTATCCATACAGACTTCCAGCAGTTCCTGAGGGTGGCAGTTTCAGTAGATGGCACAGTGCGTCATTATCAGTATAGAGCCCTTCCCTTTGGTCTCTCAGCAGCACCCAGGGTATTTACAAAGATAGTGGCCGAAGTTATGGCTCATTTACGGGAGGTTGACGTCTTAATCATTCCATATTTAGACGATTTCTTGATTGTGGGAAAATCAGTGGGTCATTGTAGATCCCAGATAGAAAAAGCTAGATCCAGGTTAGAAAACCTCGGATGGATTTTAAACTACGAGAAATCCCGACTCCAGCCCTTAAAAATACAGAAATTTCTAGGGTTATTACTAAATTCAGAGACTCAGCAGTGCCTGCTGCCACTAGATAAATTACAAAAGATACAGGAGCAGGTTCTTCGGGCAATTGATAATCCATCTATGACCCTCAGACAGGCCATGTCCCTGTTAGGCTCTCTAACTTCATGCATCCCAGCAGTCAGATGGGCACAATTCCATACCAGACCCCTTCAAAACGACGTCTTGGTTAATAGCAGGGCCCTGGAAGGCTCCTTACAAGGTCGGATGTTGCTAAGCCCCTCAGCTGTTACATCACTGAGATGGTGGCTCGATAGCGAGAACCTAGCATCAGGGGTGCCCTGGATAACACAGATAACCCGTATTATAACCACAGACGCAAGTTCCTTCGGTTGGGGAGCCCATATGGGGGACATAGTGTTACAGGGACAGTGGGATTCTGATTCTGAGATCTCATCCAACCAGAGAGAGCTATTGGCGATAGAACGGGCAGTCAAGAAACTCATTATGTACCTACAGGGCCATCATGTGAGGATACACTCGGACAACCAGGTAGCGGTAGCATATGTCAACCACCAAGGTGGAACCCGCTCCAGCGCTCTGATGCAGATAACAGAACGGCTCCTCCAGATAGCAGAGAGAAATTGTCTATCTTTAACCGCGCTCCACATCAGCGGAAAGGACAACGTAAGAGCAGACTTTTTAAGCCGCAAGGCTCTAAGACAAGGAGAATGGGCTTTGAACAAAGATATTTACCACCAGATTGTCCGCAGATGGGGTCAGCCGGAGGTAGACCTCTTTGCCACCAGAGAAAACAGAAAAGAAAGATTGTTCTGCTCTCTGAACCCCAGGGAAGATCCCCTGGCGGTGGATGCCCTCCTGATAAGATGGGACTTTTCTCTGGCATATGCCTTCCCGCCATTGAATCATCTTCCTCTGGTAGTCAGGAAGATCAGAGAGGATCGGGCAAAAGTCATACTGATTGTCCCCTTTTGGCCCAGGAGGACCTGGTTCACGTGGTTGAGGACCATGTCGGTATGCGATCCCTGGGTACTGCCGAACCTTCCGGATCTCCTCTACCAGGGGCCAGTCAGCCACCCACAAGTAGCGGGACTTCATTTGACGGCGTGGTGTTTGAAAGGTCACTATTAAAGAATAGAGGGTTCTCCAAGAACTTAATTGACACCCTCCTAAAGAGCAGAAATTTAACTACCACTAACATCTATGCTAGGACCTGGAAACGCTTCCTGTCCACCTTTCACTTTGACATCAGAGACGGAATTCCCACGAAACATATTCTGGAATTTCTCCAGAAAGGTTTCGAATTGGGTCTCTCCACAAGTACGTTAAAAGTGCAAGTTTCAGCCTTAGGGGCCCTGTTTGCAGGTGATATTGCAAAAAATTATTGGGTAGCAAGGTTCATCAGAGCAGCGGCCAGATCGAGACCTATACACAAAGACAGATGTGTGCCGTGGGACTTAAACTTAGTCCTTACAGCCATGACGGAAAGTCCGTTTGAACCTTTAGATTCTGCCTCACTAAAGGTTATATCTCTTAAGACAGCATTTCTGGTAGCGATAACATCCGCACGTAGGGTGAGCGACATACAGGCACTTTCCAGATTGCCCCCTTACACAGAGTTCTTACAAGATAGAGTAATCCTAAGGCCAGATCCAGCATACCTTCCCAAGGTAGCAACACAATTCCACAGGACACAGGAGATAGTTCTGCCTTCCTTCCTCCCTAATCCAACCAACCCTAAAGAGCAAAAACTTCAGGCATTAGATATTAGGAGATGCTTACTTACATATTTAGCAGCCACGGATCATTGGAAGAAGGAGAACGCATTATTCCTATCCTTCCAAGGTCCCAGGAAAGGATACAGAGTATCAAAACGCACGTTAGCAAAGTGGATTAGGGAGGCTATCTCTCTTGCCTACACAGCAGGTGGCGGCCCAGCTCCACAGAATCTGAGGGCGCATTCCACTCGGGCCATGGCATCATCCTGGGCAGAAAGATCTGGAGTATCTATTGATCAAATATGTAAGGCGGCCACTTGGTCATCTCCTTCCACCTTTTTTAACCACTATCAGTTAGACATGGGTGCCTCCTCAGACCTCACCTTCGGGCTAAGGGTGCTGCAGGCCGTAGTCCCTCCCTAAGTTAGTTTACATCTCTGTAATTCTCTCGTGGTGCTGTCATGGGAGTCCGAATAAAGTATTAAGTTACGTACCGGTAACGGTATTTTTCGGAAGCCCATGACAGCACCCTTAGTTCCCTCCCTTGTTCACATATAGGGGTGCACTCCTTTAGAAGATTGTTCTTAAAATCACCTTATGTGGGAGATGGTGTAAAATAATTCTGGTAAATAGGGTAGATAGGTTGTATATATTATAGGTTGTGTACTAACCATGGTAGCCTCTCAAGCTCTGTAATCCAACTGATGCGTGGGAGAGGTGCCGCCCTTTTGTATCTGTAGGTTTCCTGTTCCTATAGGGCGGATCCCCTCTCTCGTGGTGCTGTCATGGGCTTCCGAAAAATACCGTTACCGGTACGTAACTTAATACTTTTTCAGCGTTTTAGCAGTGTTTTTTTCCGCAGGATTTTTTCGTGTAGATTTATTGTGTCATTTTGCCTACAGTATTTGTTTAATATTTAAAAAAAAATAGTTTTAGTTGTTTTTATAAAGATAATTCTGCAAAAATGCTACAAAAACGTTACGGAATCTAATCTAAGCATTTTTCTTTTTACTTTCTATGAGTGAAGAATGTTGAAAGAGTTGTTTTGCTGCAGATTTAAAACAAAACTCTGCAGATTTCCATTTCAGTTAGGAAAAAAAAACAAGCATGTTCTTGAGATTTTTTAAATCTCATAGCTTTTGCTGTTACTGTAAAATGCAGCTTTTAATTTGCATTAAAAAATGCTGCAAAAAAAAGCAAAAACACAATGTATGAACATAGTCCAAGCCAGAGTTTTTGAAGATCTCTAGGTAGTTCTAGGATCTGCTGGTTACGTCACATTACCTAACAGAATCTGTTTCTCATCGCTCCCCCTATTGTTTGGTATGCTGCATCACAGTTTCGGGGACATGGCTTGATTCAAGCCCATTATTCATCCTTGCACTTGACTGACTATCATCATGTTGCATTTACCACCCATCTCCTATACTGGTGTGTTGTGTGCCATAGTTGGAATACATTAGTGTGTAGTGCACATTTGTCTGATGCTACAGCACTCACTGTGATGGAAGAAATGTATCACAGAGGTGGTTGTCCTCTGTGATGTAAACCTGGATTAATGCTCTAGTACACACACAGTAGTAAGTGGGGTTAATCGGCCATGACAGGGCCAGGTTTAATGTGAGGAGCTGAAGAGTTGGGGTGGGTTGGCTGCTCACCATATCTCAACCTCGGAGTGTGGTTTCAAATTGTAAAATGGGACCTGTTTTTCTCAGATGTTTCTGTGTGTGGATGTGTACAGTCCTCCTGGATTGTGTGCCTTTGCTAAAGGACTAAGATGCTGGATGCTAGCCCATGAGTGCAAACCCTGACTATTGTTGGACCTTTTACTTAATGTTTAACTTTGTGCCACAAAGAGGGTTGTATTTAAGTTTTCTTGTGATGCGGTTTATGAGAAGTGAAGTAAAGAAGCCAGACTTTTAAATAGATACGGTTCCTGTGATACGTCATCTCACTTCCAAGTGAGTAGCATTGTTACAGTGTGTATCCTATATATGTGTATCAATGTGTGCATGTATACAGGATAGGCGTTGGAAGGACAAATTAAGAAAATAGCTAGAAAGACCCATGCAAGACCCTACACAGCTGAAGGTTAAACAGTCAGTCCCTGGTCTGCCTGACTTAAAAACACAGAAACTGCTCTAATAATGCCAGTCCTGCATTATCAGTGTAGATTCTGAGGTTAAATGGAACCTGTCACCTGAAAAATCACTATTAGCCTGCAGTTATGGGGTTAGTCAACAGGTTAATAGCGTTCATAACCTTCCCAATGCAGGCACTTAGAACCATGATGCCGGGAGGAAATTAACTTTTATCTTGCTACATGACCCACATTCTCATTAAATTCAGCTCAGTCCATATACAGCAAAACAAGCCTGACCTTTGATACACCCACCACCATGTTTCACTGATGGCATGAGGTTTTCATACTGTAGTGCGTAATGCAGTATTTTCTCTTTCTCCAAACATGACATTTGTCATTTGAAACAGAATGCTCTATATCGGTTTCATCCATCCACAAAAAAATTGTTCAAAAAGGCTTCTGGTAGTTGGGCAACAATGTTCTTTATGGAGAGTAGAAGCAATCCCGTTGTGTAAACTATGGTTGCTCAGTGACCTTCTGATTGTGGTCAAATTAACATTTATAGTAGCTAATGAAAGAGCAGACTTTAGTTGCTTAACGTAACCTTGGGATCCTCTGTGACCTTACAGACTATTATATGTAATTCTCTTGGAGTGGGTTTTCATGGTGGAGCATTCCTAGGTAAGATGGTAATGATCTTTAATTTCATCCAATTGAACGCATTCTGATTTATTGTGGACTGGTGGAGGTAAAACTTTTTATAGACAGTTTTTTTTTTACCCTTTTCCAGCCTAATGAGCAGCAATAACTCCTCTTCTGATGTCCTCAGATATCTCATTTGTTTGTGCCATTATTTAATTCCTCAAAGATATGTTGTGAAATCAGACTTTGATTCTTGTTCATTAAATAAAACAGAATGCGCATTCACACCTGATTGTCACCCCATTGATTGAAAAGACAAGACTAATTTCACCTTCAAATTCTGCTAGTCCATAAGGTTCACATACGTTTGTCACTAACATATGTTAATGATAGTGGATCATTTTCGTCAGTTAAAAATGACAAAGTCTAATATTTTTTACTCTGTTGCTTTAGTTGGTTTTCTATATTAATTTATAGGACTTGAGTAAAAATCTGATGTAGTTTTAGGTGAACAAATGAAAAGGAAAAAATATCTAATGTTCACTTTCTGATACGTTCTGTTGTGAATAAAATATGGCTATAAGAGATTTTCAAATCATTGCATTCTTGCTTTCTTTACGTTTTACACAGTTTCCCAACTTTTTTGGACTCTAATACACTACCATGAAGGAGGCATTTGATTGGCTGCAAATTTGTTCTGCAGCAGGACAATGACCAAAATATACAGTCAATGTCATTAAGAACTATCTTCAGCATAAAGAAGAAGAAAGAGTCCGGGGAGTGATAATATGGCCCATCATCAAGACATGATCTCAACATCATCAACTCTGGAATTACGGTACATGAAAAGATGGAAGGATTTGTGAGAGCCTACATCCCAGATCTGGTTTGTTCTGCAACATTTTTGGAACAATTTTCCTGGTGACTTCTTTCAAAAACTCTGTGCAAATACAAGTGTACCTAGAAGAATTAATGCTGCTGTGAAATAAGGAGGTGGTCACAACAAATATTGATTTGATTTAGATTTTCTTTTGTGCCATTCACTTTGCATTTTTGTTAATTTTTGTTCATTGCTAAAAATAAACTATTAACACGTCTATTTTTTTAAAGCATTCCTACTTTGCAGCACTTTTTCAAAACATTGCCTAAAAACTTTTCTTCATTGTGGGTATGCATATGAATTGTAAACCTTTGTGTGTTAATACTTATAATTATAATAAATATTTACCTCTAGGTAATTGTTAAAGTAATTTCCTACGTCTTCAAAGCAGCCATAAGGCATTTGTTTGCTCTGCAGCCAATCCACAGAATCTTGAATGTCTTTATCATCAATTGGAATAAACTTCTTAGCCCCATTGTAAGCCTTGACTATGAATGCAGTGACCCTTCAAAGAAAACATTGCACATTTAAAGGAATTGTACAGGTTTAGAAAATCATATCTATCCTATCTGACCAAGCATTGTTCACAGTAAGTAGTGAGGCACATAAGACCATTAACGCTTTGAATTTGATCCATAAATCCCAACTAAAGCCTACCACCATGATGCGTCTTTCAGGTAATGTGGAGATAGCTTTTAATCTGGTAAGTTGTATTATTGTGGAGTAATATTTTAAAGCTTTAGGTCTGAAAATTGTGGAAATTGATTACGGTAACTATCTATATATTACCACTCTAACCTCATGTCTTGGTGAACGGTTTCCTCTCAAAAACATTTCCCTATTCAAAATGTGACACATCAGGGTGGTTCCTTCTCACCCCTGAAATTTATAATCACTCAAACATTTCCTTTGACATAATTGAACGAATAACATTGAAGGTAAAAGAGTCCTATACAAAAATAGCTACATTTGCAGGTGACATTTTTTTTAACATAGACTGTAAACGCCTTTCCCAATCTATTGTCTAAGTTTAGATTTTTTACCATCCTATCAAATTTTAAAATTAATCTTTGGAAATCAAAAGCTCTGAATATCTTGCCAACAATGTCATTAATAAGCACACTAGAAGCCTCCTTTAGTTTCAGATGGGCCTCGAAATCACAAAAATATCTGGGCATAGGTCTGAGAGAGCGGAGCTCTATCATGAACTTTCTGTTGCTGGATATAAGCCTGTTGCAGTATATGGTTTATGCTGATTAATAAACCGCATGGACTGTTTATGTTAAAAAACCTGTGCCGGACCTGGTTAATAAGCTGCCAAGCGAGGGTCCCCAATATGAGTAACAAGCGATACCTTACAATTGGTGGAGAATGCTAAGTGCACCGTTGTAGCCTTGTTGCTAGGGGCAACAGACAAGGTCTACAAATTCGGTTGCTAGGAGCAATGGTTCTAAGAAGTACATGTTACAGTGCTGGCAACTCTGAGCCAGGAGAGCAGACGGTCTTGAAAACCGTGAATTATGCTGACTGGGGTCAGTGAGAGAAATGTGTACAGGATACCTCTGTGGTAGAGGGATCTGAGAACCTGCGTGGCCATCAGGTAAAGGTCATGAAAACCATGTGATGCTGACCAGGGTCAGAGAAAGAGACTGTTGATAAATTGTGGGATACCTCTGAGGAGAAGAGGCATCCGGGAACCTGTGTGGCCAAGAGATAACAGACAGGAGTCTGTGGTATACTGACCGGGGTCAGAGAAAGACTGTTTGAGAAGTCGCTATAGGGTGCCTCTGTGGATAAGAGGTACCCGAGAACCTGTGTGGTCGACACCAGCAGGTAACGGACAGGAGTCCGTGTTGTACTGAACGGGGTCAGTGAGAGACTGTGTATGTGTTTTTTTTCCTGCTCTTATAAAACCGGGGTCAGTGAGAGACTGTGTATGTGTTTTTTTTCTTCTCTTTCCTATAAAGCTGAAGGTGTTGCTGTGACTCAGTGGGGTCACAAAGTTTCTTCAAGGCAGCTTGCGGTGGATCAGTGGGGTCACGAAGGTGACAAGTGTCTAGCGGTAACTCAGCGGGGTTACGAAGATTGCTGTGGAGCAGGAGCTGCAGTGACACCAGCAGCTGATTGTGAGCGGCAGCTGGAGGTGCCAGTGATTGGTGACAGCAGGACTTGTGTCAGTGCCAGCAGGAGCTGGTATGGTTTCGTGCTTAAAGTACAAGCCCGAAAAGACATAAACTCTATTGTGTGAACTCGGGCCTAAGAAGGCCTGTAGAGTGGACATGGGGAAATCCCAAAAGGGGGCTGTGACCCAAACCAGGGTGGTAATCCAAAAAGGGTGGAGTCCCAGGGAGAGGCAGAGTCCAAAAAGGGGATAGTGGCCCAAAAGGGGGAGGAACATCCCAAAGTAAAAGGGGTGGTACAGATGAACGGTTGCCAGGGGCAAATGTCCTATAGGTGTTCAGTCTGCCTGGTGAACTACCCACCAGGCACGATGCTATGGGGGTGTGGCCTCCAGATAAATAACGAGATGTGGTTAGTCTGGTCGACCCTGGGAGTCCGGTGACTCTAGTGAGGGTTGCTCCTGAGATACCCGGCAGAAAGGTTGGGGTCACTAGCAACCACGGGGGCACTAAGGATTGTCCAATGGCCAGGGTAGTCTTTGAGACAGGCTGGAACATTGCAGGACAGGATGTCACGATAGTCCCGAATCTGTCCTGTCCAGTGGTTATAGGCCTGGACTCTAGACTGCTCTCTGGCTTGTGGGAGTTCCTCTACAGCAGGCAGCAGGGGGATGGAGACCTTTCTACTGTTGGGCTGACAGACATTGAGACGGTGATGCCTCCTAAAATGGACAGGTCAGATGTAGGAGTGACCTGAGGAAGGGGTGCATTTTCCCACTTGACGGACCTGATATCTTGTGACTAGTGTTGAGCATTCCGATACTGCAAATATTGGGTATCGGCCGATATTCGCTGTATCGGAATTTCGATATCGAGTACCAATATTTTTTAAATATCGGATACCGGAATTGGAAGTCCCCATAATGCAATGAGCCACTGTTGTGGCTGTGATTGGCTGCTGAAATGATGTCATCATGATGCGCGGTCTGTGCGCATCACGATGCGCGGTCAGTGCGGGCCTGCTGGTGGTCAGTATGGGCCTCTCGGGGGCCTGTGCCGGCTGCCGGTGGTCTGTACGGGCCTCTCGGGGGCCTGTGCCAGCTGCCGGTGGTCTGTACAGGCCTCTCGGGGCCTGTCCCGTCTGTCGGAGTTCTGTACGGGCCTCTCGGGGGCCTGTGCTGGCTGCCGGTGGTCTGTACGGGCCTCGCGGGGGCCTGTGCCGACTGTCGGTGGTCTGTACGGGCCTCTCGGGGGCATGTGCCGGCTGTCGGTGGTCTGTGCCGGCTGCCGGGGGGCCTGTGCTGGCTGCCGGTGGTCTGTACGGGCCTCTCAGGGGCCTGTGCCAGCTGTCGGTGGTCTGTGTCGGCTGCCGGGGGCCTGTGCCGGCTGCCGGTGGTCTGTACGGGCCTCTCGGGGGCCTGTGCCGGCTGTCGGTGGTCTGTGCCTGCTGCCAGGGGCCTGTGCGGGCCTGCCAGGGGTCTTGTGTGTGTGTGCAGGCATCGTCCGATGGGACTACAAGTCCCATCGGGCGATGCCTGCTAAACTGACAGTGATTGACACATTAGCCAATGATGGGACAGTAGTAGTCCCATCATCCGGCTAATATGTTGAATGTAAAAAAAACATACTACATACTACATACATACTACATTCATACAACATACACACATACAAACTACATACATGCTACATATATACTACATTCATACAACATACATATATACTACATACATGCTACATATATACTACATTCATACAACATACATATATACTACATACATGCTACATATATACTACATTCATACAACATACATATATACTACATACTACATACATGCTGCATATATACTACATTCATACAATATACATACATACTACATACATGCTACATATATACTACGTTCATACAACATACATACATACTACATACATGCTACATATATACTACATTCATACAACATACATATATACTACATACATACTTCATATATACGACATTCATACAACATACATATATACTACATACATACTACATATATACTACATTCATACAACATACATACATACTACATACATGCTACATATGTACTACATTCATACAACATACATATATACTACATATATACTACATACAACATACATACTACATATATACTACATTCATACAACATACATGCTACATATATACTACATTCATACAACATACATATATACTACATATATACTACATTCATACAACATATATATATACTACATATATACTACATTCATACAACATATATATATATATACTACATACATGCTACTAGGGTTGAGCGATACCATCCGTATTCAAAATTATCGGATCGGAATGGATCGGCCCGATACACAAAAAAGTATCGGGTATCGTCGATTCTGATTTCAATACCGGAAGTCCCATTAAAGTCAATGGGACAGAAATATCGGAATTAAAAAAAACCTTTCGGGAGGGGGGAAGAGTGTGGGCGGTGTATGGGCGGACACTGCGTGTCTGTGTGTGCGGGCGGGGTCTGTGCGGGCTGACGGTGGTCTGTACAGGCCTCTCGGGGGCCTGTGCCGGCTGCCGGTGGTCTGTACGGGCCTCTCGGGGGCATGTGCCGGCTGTCGGTGGTCTGTGCTGGCTGCCGGGGTCCTGTGTCCGCTGACGGTGGTCTGTACGGGCCTCTCGGGGGCCTGTGCCGGCTGTCGGTGGTCTGTACGGGCCTCTCGGGGCCTGTGCCGGCTGTCGGTGGTCTGTGCCGGCTGCCGGTGGTCTATACGGGCCTCTCAGGGGCCTGTGCCGGCTGCCGGGGGCCTGTGCCATCTGTATGTAGTATGTATGTAGTATCTATATATTTTTTTTTACATTCAACACATTAGCCGGATGATGGGACTACTACTGTCCCATCATTGGCTAATGTGTCAATCACTGTCAGTGTAGTAGGCATCGCCCGATGGGACTTGTATTCCCATTGGACGATACCTGCACACACACAAGACCCCCGTCAGGCCCGCACAGACCACCGACAGCCGGCAGCCGGCACAGACCACCGACAGCCGACACAGGCCCCCGAGAGGCCCATACAGACCACCGGCAGCCGGCACAGGCCCCCGGCAGCCGGCACAGACCCCCGCCAGCCGCCACAGGCCCCCGAGAGGCCCGTACAGACCACCAGCAGCCGGCACAGGCCCCCGAGAGGCCCGTACAGGCCACCGGCAGCTGACACAGGCCCCGACAGGCCCGTACAGACCACCGGCAGCCAGCACAGGCCCCCGAGAGGCCCGTACAGACCACCAGCAGCCGGCACAGGCCCCCGGCAGACCCGTACAGACCACCGGCAACCAGCACAGGCCCCCGAGAGGCCCGTACAGACCACCGGCAGCCGGCACAGGCCCCCGGCAGCCGGCACAGACCACCGACAGCCGGCACAGGCCCTGAGAGGCCTGTACAGACCACTGGCAGCCGGCACAGGCCCCCGGCAGGCCCGTACAGACCACCGACAGCCTGCACAGACCCCGCCCGCACACACAGACACGCACAGTGTCCGCCCGGTTTTTTTTAATTCCGATATTTCTGTCCCATTGACTTTAATGGGACTTCCTGAATCGGAATCGGCGATACCCGATACTTTTTTGTGTATCGGGCCTATTCATTATGATCCGATACTTTTGAATATCGGATGGTATCGCTCAACCCTAGTAGCATGTATGTAGTATGTAGTATATACAGTCATGGCCAAAAGTATTGACATCCCTGCAATTCTGTCAGATAATACTCAGTTTCTTCCTGAAAATGATTGCAAACACAAATTCTTTGGTATTATTATCTTCATTTAATTTGTCTTAAATGAAAAAACACAAAAAGAATTGTCCTAAAGCCAAATTGGATATAATTCCACACCAAACATAAAAAAGAGGGTGGACAAAAGTATTGGCACTGTTCGAAAAATCATGTGATGCTTCTCTAATTTGTGTAATTAACAGCACCTGTAACTTACCTGTGGCACCTAACAGGTGTTGGCAATAACTAAATCACACTTGCAGCCAGTTGACATGGATTAAAGTTGACTCAACCTCTGTCCTGTGTCCTTGTGTGTACCACATTGAGCATGGAGAAAAGAAAGAAGACCAAAGAACTGTCTGAGGACTTGAGAAACCAAATTGTGAGGAAGCATGAGCAATCTCAAGGCTACAAGTCCATCTCCAAAGACCTGAATGTTCCTGTGTCTACCGTGCGCAGCGTCATCAAGAAGTTTAAAGCCCATGGCACTGTGGCTAACCACCCTAGATGTGGCTGGAAAAGAAAAATTGACAAGAGATTTCAACGCAAGATTGTGCGGATGTTGGATAAAGAACCTCCACTAACATCTAAACAAGTTCAAGCTGCCCTGCAGTCCGAGGGTACAACGGTGTCAACCCGTACTATCCGTCGGCATCTGAATGAAAAGGGACTGTATGGTAGGAGACCCAGGAAGACTCCACTTCTTACCCCGAGACATAAAAAAGCCAGGCTGGAGTTTGCCAAAACTTACCTGAAAAAGCCTAAAACATTTTGGAAGAATGTTCTTTGGTCAGATGAGACAAAAGTAGAGCTTTTAGGGCAAAAGCATCAACATAGAGTTTACAGGAGAAAAAAGAGGCATTCAAAGAAAAGTACACGGTCCCTACAGTCAAACATGGCGGAGGTTCCCTGATGTTTTGGGGTTGCTTTGCTGCCTCTGGCACTGGACTGCTTGACCGTGTGCATGGCATTATGAAGTCAGAAGACTACCAACAAATTTTGCAGCATAATTTAGGGCCCAGTGTGAGAAAGCTGGGTCTCCCTCAGAGGTCATGGGTCTTCCAGCAGCACAATGACCCAAAACACACTTCAAAAAGCACTAGAAAATGGTTTGAGAGA
The DNA here is from genome assembly GCF_039654945.1 of Dendrobates tinctorius. Lineage (NCBI taxonomy): Eukaryota > Metazoa > Chordata > Amphibia > Anura > Dendrobatidae > Dendrobates > Dendrobates tinctorius. The sequence continues at coordinate 15,750,893 of NW_027361814.1, read as the reverse complement.
AAGCACTGGAGACTTCTAAGGTGGCCAGCAATGAATCCAGACCTGAATCCCATAGAACACCTGTGGAGAGATCTAAAAATGGCAGTTTGGAGAAGGCACCCTTCAAATATCAGGGACCTGGAGTAGTTTGCCAAAGAAGAAAGGTCTAAAATTCCAGCAGAGCATTGTAAGAAACTCATTGATGGTTACCGGAAGTGGTTGGTCGCAGTTATTTTGGCTAAAGGTTGTGCAACCAAGTATTAGGCTGAGGGTGCCAATACTTTTGTCCGGCCCATTTTTGGAGTTTTGTGTGAAATGATCAATGTTTTGCTTTTTGCTTCATTCTCTTTTGTGTTTTTTCATTTAAGACAAATTAAATGAAGATAATAATACCAAAGAATTTGTGTTTGCAATCATTTTCAGGAAGAAACTGAATATTATCTGACAGAATTGCAGGGGTGTCAATACTTTTGGCCATGACTGTATATATGTTGTATGAATGTAGTATATATGTAGCATGTATGTAGTATATATGATGTATGAATGTAGTATATATGTAGCATGTATGTAGTATGTAGTATATATGTATGTTGTATGAATGTAATATATATGAAGTATGTATGTAGTATATATGTATGTTGTATGAATGTAGTATATATGTAGTATGTAATATGTATGAATGTAGTATATATGTAGTATGTATAAATCCAACAAGTGCCGTTAATGGAGATTCCTGTATTCAATCTTTCTAGTTATATTTTGACAGACTCACAGATTGGACTCTTGTCTAAAGGACTAGGTTTTTCTCCAGTTAAAAAATTCAGTTTATTCCACACTATTGTTGATATCAATAGATTTGCACGTAATTTGACCCTTAAAGTTCATTATAATGAGGATAATACTCATGTGTATAATGATTTATCATCTGTCAGTATATCATCTGATAATAATTGTATTCATTTTAGTGAACAGGTAGCTGTCTCTAATTTAAGACAACTAGAGGGGGAGACAGAGTTGGAGGATAGGGTTAATTTAAATGACTGGTTTCAGACTCGTAATCCCATGTTCTACCCAGTAAAATCGAGACCTCCTTTCCTTGATTTTTTTCAGGAAACAATTGAAAGTGAGCTTGTGTCTCTTTATAATCAAGTAGAACATCAAGAGGTTAAATTTAATCTGAATATTTTTGAACATAGGGCAATTGATGAACTGAGAGCTAATGGCGATCTCCTTGTTGTCCAGGCAGACAAGGGGGGCGCTATTGTGGCTCTCAATGCTGGTTTATACAAGAAAATGAACTTGCTGGATCTAGAAAAACAGTAGCACCTACTGTATATTGAATTGCCATCTAATCCAACTAATTCATTTAATTCTGAATTATTACATCTATTACAGGTGGGAATTAGTATGGGTGCTATTTCAGACAGAATTAAAAAATTTATTTTTTGTGAAACACCGATTGTCCCAATATACCACTCACTCCCTAAAGTTCATAAAGAGGTTTTTCCTCCCCCTCTCAGACCCATCGTGTCTGGGATCGGGTCATTCAGTGATAAACTAGGGGAGTGGGTGGATTTTTATCTTCAACCCTTAGTGCCAGTAACACCAAGTCATCTTAAAGATTCCAAAAGTATAATACAGATTATGGAAAAATTTCACTGGCAATCTGATTATGTGTGGTTATCTTGCGATGTGGTGGGGTTATATCCTTCTATCCCCCATCACGTCGCGATACGATGCATCACATATTACTTGTCCAGATACAGTAATTATGATGATTAAATTCAGAGGTTTATTGTTTCCTCAATTCAATTTCTTTTAAGCCACAACTATTTTGTGTTTGAAGAGAGATATTTCCTCCAGACACAGGGTGTGAGCATGGGCGCCAAGTTCTCACCTTCCCTAGCTAACCTGGTTATGTCTGTGTGGGAAGAAAATTATATCATCAATATTGATAACCCATACAAGGATAATATTGTTTGGCTGGGGAGATTTATTGATGATCTGATATTTGTCTGGAGGGGTAGTCTCTCGTCTGCAAAAAGTTTTTTCTCTTATTTGGATTTGAAGGATTTCAATCTAAATTTTACTAGTAGTGGTCATGAGGTATCAATTAACTTCTTGGATTTGAAACTGACCGCAGATTTGGACATTGATGGGGTTCTGATATCTCCCTATAAAAAATCCATTGCATGCAAAAGTATTTTAATGGCTTCCTCTAATCACCCCAAACATGTCATTCAGTATATTCCTGTGGGGGAGCTTATTAGACTAAAAAGGAATACTACATCTAGTGACAAATTGGAGGAAGGAATTGAAATGACCTGTAATAATTTAAAAAAAGGGGGTATCCTAATTGGTCTTTGGAGAGAGCCAAGAAAATGGTAGCAGGCATGGATAGGGTTAAGCTGTTGGAATCTACTGAGAAAAAAAGACAGTTTGATTCTAAAAAATCTAGGGTGGTTTTCAGTACCAATTATAGTCCTCAGTTTAATTCTATTGTTAAAATCATCAAAAAATATCTTCCCTTGTTATCTCAGAATGATATTTTGAAAAATATTGTGGAAAATAATGATATTGCCTTTGTGGCAAGAAGAGCCCCGACTCTAGCTACACTATTATCACCCAGCATGTTCAAAGATCCGGATAAAATTTCCCCTAGCAATTGGTTAAAAACAACAGGATTTTTTAAATGCGGTGCCAATATCTGTAAGTGCTGCGGTTTTGCTAATAAATCAAAAATATTTACATCTATTTCCAATAAAAAACAGTTTAATGTTTGTTCTTTTATAAACGGTAATACGGAGAATGTAGTGTATCTAATTAATTGCAATATATGCCGTATGCAATATGTAGGTTGCACGATGAACCCCCTTAAAACTAGAATCCGCAAACACCTATCAGACGCTAGTAATTTGCCTATGGTTGGTGCATCAGTAGTATCCCGACATTTTTCAAAAAACATAATGGGGATTTACGCGGTTTCTCCTTTATGGGCATAGAGCATGTAAAAAAACCATTGAGGGGGGGAGACTTTCATAAAAAAGTGCTTGCAAGAGAGAGTAGGTGGATATTTGAGCTGGGGACTCGCATGCCACAGGGCTTTAACCCCTTCCTGACATCTGACGTACTATCCCGTCCACGGTACCCGGGCCCGTATGACCGTGGACGGGATAGTACGTCTACCACGATCAGCGGCGCCCACGTGGTGAGCGCCGCTGATCGCGGCCGGGTGTCAGCTGATTATCACAGCTGACACCCGGCACTATGTGTCAGGGGCGGTCACGGACCGCCCCCGACACGTTAACCCCTTGCACACCGCGATCAAACATGATCGCGGTGTACCGGGAGTTAAAGGGAAGCATCGGCAGGGAGGGGGCTCCCTCCGTGCTTCCCTGAGCCCCCCACGGCAGCGCAATGTGCAGCGCTGCTGCGGGGGGCTCCTATCCTCCAGGCCCCCGAATCCAAAGCGCAGGCGAGAGGAAGTCTTCTTCAATGCCTGTGACAGATTGCTGATCTGTCACAGTGATCTGTGATGTGACAGATCAGCGATCTGTCACAGGACAGTGATGTCCCACCTGGGACTATGTAATAAAGTAAAAAAAAAATTAAAAAAAAATGTAAAAATAAATTTAAAAAAAATCGCCAAATAAATTAGAAAAAAAAAAAAAATATTCCCTCAATAAATCCATTTTTTGGAAATAATAAAAAAAACAAACAATGAAAGTACACATATTAGGTATCACCGCGTCCGTAATGACCCGCCCTATAAAACTGTCCCATTAGTTAACCCTTTTAGCCAACCCCTTAAAAAATAAAAATAAAAAACGAAGCAAAAAATAATGATTTATTATCATACCGCCAAACAAAAAGTGTAATAACGCGCGATCAAAAAGACGCATATAAATATCCATGGTACCGCTGAAAATGTCATCTTGTCCCGCAAAAAACGAGCTGCCACACAGCATCATCAGCGAAAAAATAAAAAAGTTATAGCTCACAGAATAAAGCGATGCAAAAATAATTATTTTTTATATAAAATAGTTTTCATTGCATAAAACCTACAAAAACATAAAAAAACGACCTAAGTGAGGTATCGCTGTAACCGTACTGACCCGAAGAATAAAACCGCTTTATCAATTTTACCGCACGCGGAACGGTGTAAACGCACCCCCCCCAAAAGAAATTCATGAAACGCTGGTTTTTGTTCATTCTGCGTCCCAAAAATAGGAATAAAAAGCGATCAAAAAATGTCACGTGCCCGAAAATGGTACCAATAAAAACGTCAACTCGTCCCGCAAAAAATAAGACCTCACATGACTCAGTGGGTCAAAATACGGAAAAATTATAGCTCTCAAAATGTGGTGATGCAAAAACTATTTTACAATAAAAAGCGTCTTTTAGCGTGTGACAGCCGCCAAACATAAAAACTGCCATAAATAGTAAATCAAACCCCCCGTTATCACCCTCTTAGTTAGGGAAAAATAATAAAACTAAAAAAAAAGTATTTATCTCCATTTTCCCGTTAGGGTAAGGCTGTGTGCACACACTGCGGATTAGGTGCGGATTTTGTAAAATCCGCAGGTGAAACCGCAGGTCAAAAGACCTGCGGTTTTACCTGCAGCTTGCTCTGCGGTTTTGTCCTGCGGTTTTTCATCTCCTCAATAGAGGAGATGGCAAACCACAGGAGAATCCGCAGAAAGAATTGACATGTCAATTCTTTCTGCGGATTGAAAACCGCAGATAATCCGCACGGAAAATTCCGCACCGTCTGCACTGCGGTTTTTGATTCCCATAGGGAATCATGGTACTGTACACCGCAGCAGAAGCTGCTGTGGGTCCGCAGCAGCCAAAACCGCTGCGGAACCGCAGCAAAATCCGCAGCGTGTGCACACAGCCTTAGGGTTAGGTCTAGGGTTAGGGCTAGGGTTAGGGCTAGGGTTAGGGCTAGGGTTAGGGCTCAGATTAGGGTTAGGGGTGTGTTGGGGTTAGGGTTGGAGTTATAATTGGGGGTTTCCACTGTTTGGGCACATCAGGGGCTCTCCAAATGCAACATGGCGTCTGATCTCAATTCCAGCCAATTCTGAGTTGAAAAAGTCAAATGGTGCTCCTTCCCTTCCAAGCTCTGCCATGCGCCCAAACAGTGTTTTACCCCCACATATGGGGTATCAGCCTACTCAGGACAAATTGCAAAACAATTTTTGGGGTCCAATTTCTCCTGTTACCCTTAGGAAAATAAAAAATTGGGGGCAAAAATATCATTTTTGTGGAAAAAAATGATTTTTTTATTTTCACGTCCGAGTGTTATAAACTTCTGTGAAGCACTTGGGGGTTCAAAGTGCTCACCACACATCTAGATAAGTTCCGTGGGGGGTCTAGTGTCCAAAATGGGGTCACTTGTGGGGAGTTTCAATAGTTTAGGTACATCAGGGGCTCTCCAAACGCACATGACACCCGCAGACCATTCCATCAAAGTCTGCATTCCAAAACGTCACTGCTTCCCTTCCGAGCCCCGACGTGTGTCCATACAGTAGTTTTCTCCCACATATGGGGTGTCAGCGTACTCAGGCCAAATTGGACAACAACTTTTGGGGGTCCAATTTCTCCTGTTACCCTTGGGAAAATGAAAAAATTGGGGACTAATTGATCATGTTTCTGGAAAAAATACGATTTTTTTATTTTCATGCCCTGGCATTATAAACTTCTGTGAAGCCCTTGGGGGTTCAAAGTGCTCACCTCACATCTAGATAAGTTCCTTAGTGGGTCTAGTTTTCAAAATGGGGTCATTTGTGGGGGGTTTCCACTGTTTAGGTACATTAGGGGCTCTCCAAAGGCAACATGACACCCGCAGACCATTCCATCAAAGTCTGCATTCCAAAACGTCACTACTTCCCTTCCGAGCCCCGACGTGTGCCCATACAGTAGTTTTCTCCCACATATGGGGTATCAGCATACTCAGGACAAATTGGACAACAACTTTTGGGGTCCAATTTCTCCTGGTACCGTTGGGAAAATAAAAAAATGGTGACTAAAAGATCATGTTTGTGGAAAAAATACGAATTATTTATTTTCACGCCCGGGCATTATAAACTTCTGTGAAGCACTGGGGGGGTCAAAGTGCTCACCACACATCTAGATAAGTTCCTTAGGGGGTCTAGTTTCTAAAATGGTGTCATTTGTGGGGGGGTTTCCACTGTTTTGGTACATCAGGAGTTTTCCAAACGCGACATGGTGTCCGATCTCAATTCCAGCCAAAAACGTCAAATGGCGCTGCTTCCCTTCCGAGCTCTGCCATGCGCCCAAATAGTGGTTTACCCCCACATGTGGGGTATCAGCATACTCAGAGCAAATTGCACAATAACTTTTACTGTCCTGTTACCCTTGGAAAAATAAGAATTGAGGGTGAAAAGATCATTTTTGTGGAAAAAATATGATTTTTTAATTGTATGGCTTTATGTTATAAACTTCTGTAAAGCCCATGGGGGTTCAAAGTTCTCACCACACATCTAGATAAGTTCCTTAGGGGGTCTAGTTTCCAAAATGGTGTCATTTGTGGGGGATTTCCACTGTTTTGGTACATCAGGGGTTTTCCAAACGCGACATGGTGTCCGATCTCAATTCCAGCCAAAAACGTCAAATGGCACTGCTTCCCTTCCGAGCTCTGCCATGCGCCCAAATAGTGGTTTACCCCCACATGTGGGGTATCAGCGTACTCAGGACAAATTGCACAATAACTTTTAGGGTCCTGTTACCCTTGGGAAAATAAAAATTGGGGTGAAAAGATCATTTTTGTGGAAAAAATATGATTTTTTAATTGTACCGCTGTACGTTATAAACTTCTGTAAAGCCCTTGTGGGTTCAAAGTTCTCACCACATATCTAGATAAGTTCCTTGGGGGGGTCTAGTTTCCAAAATGGGGTCACTTGTAGGGGGTTTCCACTGTTTAGGTACATCAGGGACTCTCCAAACGTGACATGGCGTCCGATCTGAATTCCAGCCAATTTTGCATTGAAAAAGTCAAACGGCGCTCCTTCCATTCTGAGCTCTGCCATGCGCCGAAACAGTCGTTCCTCCCCACAAATCAGGTATCAGCGTACTCAGGACAAATTGCACAATAACTTTTGCAGTCCAATTTCTCCTGTTACCCTTGGTAAAATAAAAAAAATTGAACCTGAAGTATTTTTTTTGTGAAAAAAAGTTAGATGTTCATTTCTTTTTAAATATTCAAAAAAATTCCTGTGACGCACCTAATGGGTTAATAAACTTCTTGAATGTGGTTTTGAGCACCTTAAGGGGTTCAGTTTTTAGAATGGTGTCACTTTTGGGTATTTTCTATCATATAGACCCCTCAAAGTGGCTTCAAATGTGATGTGGTCCTAAAAATAAAATGGTGTTGTAAAAATGAGAAATCGCTGGTCAACTTTTAACCCTTATAACTTCCTAACAAAAAAAAATTTTGGTTCCAAAATTGTGCTGATGTAAAGTAAACATGTGGGAAATGTTACTTATCAAGTTTTTTGTGTGCCGTATCTCTGTGATTTAAGGGCATAAAAATTCAAAGTTGGAAAATTGCGAAATTTTCAGAATTTTTGCCAAATTTCCATTTTTTTCACAAATAAACGCAAGTTATTTGAATGAAATTTTACCACTAACATGAAGTACAATATGTCACGAGAAAACAATGTCAGAATCACCGGGATCAATGGAAGCGTTCCAGAGTTATGACCTCATAAAAGTACAGTGGTCAGAATTGTAAAAATTGGCCCGGTCATGAACGTGCAAACCACCCTTGGGGGTGAAGGGGTTAATAACCGCCTGGATATCATTATGCACTATTGATATATTTGCACTATATAATGCTGGTTAATATTATTGTTCTATGTTTTTGTACCACTCAAATTTTATGGTCAGGTTATTGGATATTCCGAATGTATTTTTCTCCAACATGTTGAATCCTTTCTTTATAATCTTCATGCATGTTGTATACTGATCAATTTGTGGATAGTTTATATGTTTGATCTGCTTTTTTAGCTCATGTTTTTAAGTCTCTCACATATGTTTATAATTACCCTGATGGGAGTGGGATGTATATAAGGTTCCATGTTTGGAAAGCAGATTAGATTCTGGACCGTGAAGAAGGCAGGTTTTACCGCTGAAACGCGTAGTCCTATCTGCACTACTTTCCTGCGTTATTGCTGTTTTGAACTGCTTGGACCATTGCATTTTAATGGATTTATGAATAAAAAGAAAGAAACATTTTTTTAACAGCATCCTGGATTGCTCACGTTATTGCTGGACCTTGCTTTGCCGTTGTTCACATGTAGTATGTATGTAGTATATATGTATGTTGTATGAATATAGTATATATGTAGCATGTATGTAGTATGTAGTATATATGTATGTTGTATGAATGTAGTATATATGTAGCATGTATGTAGCATGTAGTATGTATGTAGTATGAATATATATATTTTTTTACATTCAACACATTAGCCGGATGATGGGACTACTACTGTCCCATCATTGGCTAATGTGTCAATCACTGTCAGTGTAGCAGTCATCACCCGATGGGACTTGTAGTCCCATCGGGCGATGCCTGCACACACACAAGACCCCCGGCAGGCCCGCACAGGTCCCCGGCAGCCGGCACAGGCCCCCGAGAGGCCCATACAGACCACCGGCAGCCTGCACAGGCCCCCAAGAGGCCCGTACAGACCACCGCAGCCGACACAGGCCCCCGGCAGCCGGCACAGATCACCGACAGCCGGCACAGGCCCCCGAGAGGCCCGTACAGACCACCGGCAGCCGGCACAGGCCCCCGGCAGCCGGCACAGACCACGACAGCCCGCACAGTCCCCCGAGAGGCCCGTACAGACCACCGGCAGCCGGCACAGGCCCCCGGCAGCCGGCACAGACCACTGACAGCCCGCACAGGCCCCCGAGGGGCCTGTACAGAACACCGGCAGCCGGCACAGGCCCCGCCCGCACACACAGACACGCACAGTGTCCGCCCACGCACCGCCCATACTCTTCCCCCCTCACGAAAGGGTTTTTTTTAATTCCAATATTTCTGTCCCACTGAGTTCAATGGGACTTCCGGTTTCAAAATCGGCGATACCCGATACTTTTTGTGTATTGGGCCGATCCATTCCGATCCGATACTTTTGAATATCGGATGGTATCGCTCAACCCTACTTGTGACATGACTGATGGTGAGCTGGTAGATAAGATGATTGGAGTGGACACACGGTCAGGCTAGTTTCACACTAGCGTTTTTCTGCGCTGCGTTTGGTGCACACATCAAACGTGTGACAAAATCGCATACTAACGCTTGTAAACGCTGCTTATTATTTTCACATAATCGTGCGCATAAAGTGAAAAAAACGCAGCGTGTGTATGCGTTGTAAAGCGTTTTCCAAGCGTTTGCGTTTATTTTGCGCATGAAGGCACAAATCACCAGAGGGAAATCCATGAACAATTATTGCATCAGACTACACCAATTGGCCAGCAGTGGGTGTGTAAATAGACCCTGTTTTCAGCTACAGTGTTCACATAGCTTGCTTTTATCTTGACAACATGGATCTGCGATGGAAGACTTTTCACTTCAACTTGGATTTGGACATCAGGATGGCTCAGACTTATGCAGTAGCTTGCCACAAACAAAGGGAGAGAGAGACAGAGAAGACGACAGTATCGGCATTTGTGGATACATCCAATTGTTGAACTCCGTGAGAGCCGTGGAGCGTACCACACCCTCTACAGTGAGCTCCAGGCAAACCCCGAGAAATTTATGGACTATACACGGATGTCCCAACATCCTTCATGTATTTGCTTGGTCGTGTCCAAGATGCCATCCAGAGACAGGACACACAGCCGCGTAATGCGATTTCCCCTGAGTAACGGCTACTGGTGACGTTACGGTATGTAATGATATTTACAAAACAATACCTGCCTTCTTATGGTTCTGCCATGTAATATTCCATAGAATGCATATTTCTAGGTTGGCAATATAAAAATAATTTTTTTCTTTTATGTATATCAATGTACACCTTTGTTTTTTGTCTGCTTATCAGATTCCTGGCATCTGGAGAGACCCTATCTTCACTACACTTTCAGTTCCGGATCGGAATCTCAACCTTGTCGGGTATTGTTGCTGACACCTGCCGGGCTTTGTGGAATGTTCTTTGTCCTGAATATATGCCCCTGCTCACCGTAGAAAAGTGGATAGAAATTGCTGACAAATTTTGGACAATCAGCAATTTTCCAAACTGTTTGGGAGCTGTTGATGGCAAACACATACGGATAATCAAACCCAAAAGAACTGGCTCGGAGTACTATAATTACAAAAAGTACTTCTCTACAGTACTCATGGCCATTTCTGATGCTGACTGTAAGTTTGTAGCAGTGGACATTTGTGCATTTGGCCGTGGTAATGACTCACAGGCCTTTAAGAACTCGGACATGGGCCGCAGGTTGTATGGCAACCGATTTAATTTCCCCATGCCACGTCCTCTTCCCCACACCGAAGCTCCACCACAGCCCTTTGTAATGGTTGGCGTCCTTCGAAGTTGGGCAAATGAGGGACCACTTTGCGGCTTACTTTGTCTCAGATGTTGGTAGAGTGGAATGGCAGGATCACATAGTGTAATTAAAAATTTTTACTGTTTTTTTGATTAAATAAATATGTCTTTATACCTATACCCAGTGCAATATTTTGTTTTACATTGCAATACAATATCCATGTGTTCCCATGTATTCTTGTGAATTCATGATACTGTGTCTGATCACTCCAGAGTAGGTGAATAAACACACACTTTTTTTTATTAAAATCAGTTCAAATGTGTGTTCATTTGTAGCGACCATGAAATGCAGGTAAAAAATGAGATTTGTGTATTCAATAGCTAACGAAATGTTTGATGTGCCGGATTACCATGTAATCATAAATATTTGTGGTATAATATATGTTGCTTGAGTACAAACTGATACCACTTCTACAGTAGCCATGAATAGTGTTATGGTGAAGTGAAGATTCCCAAAATAAACATCAATTTTAAAACATCTGGTAAAATAAATACACATCAGTGTATTTGCTTCACCGCAACAGTGTGCAAGAAATATATTCACACTGAGGCGATGCGGCAAATAATATTTTTTCAGGAACATTTTTTTGTTCTATATTGATTATACTAGGACTGGGTAGTGTAAATATGACGTGTATTTTACCAATCAATTTATTCAACACACTGAATAGAGGGTGTGGTTAATTTCATGGAATATCTACAAATTTCTGTGATGGTATGAAAAAAGGAGGATTATAATAACATACCATCCTCAAGTCACTTTTTATCATACCTGCAAAGGTGCAAAGGTAACAATAGATATGCCTTGCACTCAACAACATCCTCCATTAAGTTTTTGCAAGTAATACAAACTTCAGAGAATGGTGATGAACATACAAGTCATATTGGTTTGGTTGACAGCACATATCTCCTTGAACCACACAAGAAACATGTGTAGTAAAGATATGAGTGGCCAAGGATACAAAGTGTATGGCGCAGTGTGTGTAGTCGGCGATACAGACATTAATGAATCATTGTTATGGGAAAACATATTTTTAGTTTTATTTAAAAAAAAACAAAAACATTATTTTCTCCCTCGTTTGGGGGAACTTGGTGTAATCTTTGGCGTGTGCAGTGTGGAACACAAACTTACAGTGGACGCAGGTGTGGTGGGTGAAGGGGCTACAAAAGTGGTTGGGGAAGGGAGGTGGACAAACTAGTAGGAGAGGGTTGCTGAACAGTCCCAATGCCCGCCTTGAGTCCTGTGAAGGCAACACATTTGTGGAAAATAGGGAATGTGGGTCCCCAGTTTGCTGCAGTTCTGGTTGAGGTAGCTGCGGCTGTTTTTTCAGCTGTAGACGAGCCTGTGATTTCTGCTGCTGCTGTGGCTGCTGACACTGCTGAGGTGGCTGCTGCTCTGTGGTGACGCTGGCAGTGCTCGTCATTGCAGGAGTACCGGTGACTGCAGTGCTGGTCCATGTTTGTGTGGTGGTGGAGGCCGGGCTCCAACCTGTCTGAGTGTTGGCGGCAGGGCTGTTCCACGTTGTACTGGTGTCCACAGTCTCTGTATTCCAAGCAGGCGTGTGGCAGGTGGAGGTGCTCCAAACAGGAGCAACAGTTGCGATGGTGGTGGCGGTGAGGTGACCAGCTACACTTGTGGTGCTGAAATGTTGGCTATCAAGCCTTGGAATAGAGGTGGCCGTGCAGTGGTATGCAGCAGAAGTCGGTACAGTGGTGAAGCGAGTCAGCGGTGGCACAGGTGGGAATAACACCACTGACTGCTGCACATACCGATTCTGCTGCATATCCTGCAAGTAAGCAGTGTTGCAGGCCTGCAAGACACTCAGCTGTTGCTCAGGACTAAGGTGTTCCACCATGCCCCGCTCGATTTTACTAAAAAAATGGTGCGCTGGTCTATTGTGGTCGGCCTTGAGACGGTCAAGGCGCTGTTCGACAGAGTTGAAGCGGAGTTCCATTTGGTTAAAACCTTTTCCACGAGGGAAAAACCGCTTTCAACTCTGTCTGACAGCGCCTTAAGGCTGTCGCGAAAGCCCTCACTTAAGTGCATGAACTCGGGCAAGACAGGCCTGTCTAAGGCCCTCTGCCGCTGGCGGGTAGTACCCGCATAACCAGTGGCAGAGACCTGGGACAGAGGAACACCTGATGGACCAGCTTCCTGGTCACCAGCTGTCTGTGTGGCTGACCTGTAAGGTGCTTCCTGGCTGTCGGATGGCTGGGGCGGGTCCGAGGTCGATCGATGAAGGACCGCTCCGGGGATAGGTTGCAGGGTGCTGCTCCAGGTGCTGTTGAAAGAAACCAAAAAAAAAATTACTGACATGAATTTACAAGAAGCATCAGCTGTAGAATAGAAAAGCATTGATTTATAAAAGCAACATCCAAAAAAATAATTATTAAAAATACTTACGCTCTAGTGGCAAGGACCGGTCTCAGGAACTCCAAATTCCGATGGTATCTGTATTTGGTTCTGGTCCTTGCCGAGGAACCACTGCGAACCTGTCCCTCTGCACGAACATCAGTGTTGAAGCGGTCCTTCATCGAGCGCCATCGGGTTCGGACTTTGTCCACTGAAACAAAAAAAAAGATAAAAATTAGTATCAGGCAATATATTTGCATCTATACAATAACAAAATAATTTACCATGTTGATCCTGATATAATGTTATTACATAGAATATATCTATAAATAAACACAATGGTACCATCAGTCAAAAAATTCAAGGCAGCACAATGCATCACAAAATTACCAAAAAGCGTTAACAGTACATCCTGATATACTGTTAGGTTTACACATAGAATATATCTATGAGTAAACATAATGGTACCATCAGTCAAAACAGTGAAGGCAGCACAATGCATCACAAAATTACCAAAAAGCGTTAACTGTACATCCTGATATACTGTTAGGTTTACACATAGAATATATCTATGAGTAAACATAACGGTACCATCAGTCAAAACAGTCAAGGCAGCAGAATGCATCACAACATTACCAAAAAGCGTTCACTATTGTTTCTGGTATGTTGTGTTTACAGATAGAATTTATCTATCAAGAAACACAACAGAATAAGGGTCAATAGTTACGGCACCATCACAGAGCAAGTTACTTACGAAACGCCATTTTGGAGGTTGCAGAGGGCTGTCCCTGTCGTCCATCAACGCTGCGGCCACCTCATTCCATAGCCTTCGAGTCACCACATTTTCCTTGTGCAGCTGGTCACAGCTGTCCCACAAAGGTACACGCTCCTGGACTAGTTGGATCAGTTGTTCATTGTCCAGGTACACGTCTTCATCCCTCTGTCGAACCTAAAAAAATAAAAAAAAATTAGTGTCTTTGAATTTTTTGTTAAAGGCTTAAAAAGAAAAGGCAAGAAGAAACCAAATTAAAAAAAAAAAAGGATATACATTAATGATTTCACTTACATTACGGGTCACCGCCGGGACTTGGGATTGCTGCTCTCGCTCTTCAACCTCACTCGACTGTTCCGATGATGTGGACAGAAAAAAAATTGAAAATATAACCTTTGTATTGGAACAAGCTATACTTACCCAAAGGCACATATATAATCACCTCACGCTCTGCTTGGGCAACTTCCTCCCGGGATGGGGAATAATGCGATCCAGAAGATGACATTCTTGAATAAAAAAAAATTAAAAACATTAGAACAAAATAAACTTTAAAAGACAGGCATACTTTTAGATGAAGAATACTCACATGGCTGATGAAGCTGCAAAATTCACTGTTGTGCTGATGTCTGTCTTCTCTCAAGGCTGTCTGTAGAGTTGTGACAGTGCAGGCACACCTCTCCCTTTATCTAAACTCATCCCAAACAATGTTTCTCTTCTGGGGGGTGGATTTTGCAAGTGTCTAGACATTGTTTACTCCAAAAAGGCATCTTGTGATAAGCGCAGATAAGCGCTGACATGCGCTGAGCAATGCGATTGTCAGCGCTCCCATAGGTTTTAATATTCGGTTTTTGTGCATTTCTCGCGCACTCGCGTGCCTGCACAATTTTTGGGGAGTCGGACGGAACAAAAATGCAACATGTAGCGTCTGGTGAGACCTGGCGCATACCTTGAAAAAACACTGCGCACGAGAATCGCTGATGAACGCTGACATGCGCTAAACAATGCATGCACATTTTAAAGATAGGGGAGACATGTGCAAGGGCATAACAGCGCACAAGGCGCAGCGCTTAAAAACGCTAGTGTGAAACCAGCCTTAGAGGGTAACCGGAGGGTTCATTCGGCTGATGGGGGTGACTATGGCTGTAAGATAGAAAGGGAGCACAGAGTGGATGAGCTGGAGAAAGAAGTCTCTGAGCTCAGAGGTCACCTGTCAATGTGGCAAAGTATGAATAAGACCCTCAGAGAAGATGTGGAAATGCTCAAAGAAGCAGTAAGAGGTCTGCTGCAGGAGAAGAAGTTGGTGGACGAAGACTTACAGCGGCCGAGCCCGAGTGATAACAAAATGGAACTGCCAGTGTCCATCTTGGCAAGGGGTCTCGAAGAGGTGAAATCTCATGAAGATTTGGAGCTAAAAGCTGAACAAGATAGTCCCCCGGTCGGGACTACTGTATTGAGGGAAGTGCCCGTGGTAAACTCGGAGCCATCTATCCAGGAAGAGAGCGAGCCCACAATCTTCAAGTGCGTGATCGAGGTACCCGAAGACTAGTGTTGAGCGATACCATCCGATATTGTGAAATATCAGATCGGATTGGATCGGACCGATACCCAAAAACTATCGGATATCGCCGATTCTGATACCGGAAACCAATGCAAGTCAATGGGACAGAAATATCGGAATTAAAATAAACCCTTTCTTTCCTTGTAGGTTAATTCTACATGAAGGAAAACAACTATGAATAATGTAGAATGTATTGGGGGAGGTGGAGGAGACATTAAAGGCATAGAGGTTTAGCCCAATCAAATGGAATAGCAGGAATTATTTTTTTATTAAGACGTTCGGAGTTACAAAGATATTGACTATGTTAACCTTTTTTATATTTTGTCAGATATGTATGTTTCACTACTTCCATGCTCTTCACCTTCTTTTTTACTTCTCCTACACTTTCATCTTCATCATCCTCAGCAGCAGCATCTTTTTCATCAACTTCTTCTTCACCTTATTCATCTTCTTCTTCACCTTCTTCCTATTATTGTTTTTTTTACATTATTCATATTCTTCTTATTCAACTATTATTCTTCTTCATATTCTACTTCTTCATCTTATTCCTATTCTTCTTCTTCATCATATTCTTATTTGTGACAGGCATTCCTGTAGTTGTTATCTATAAAAGTTTGAAGATTACACCTTCCGTTCTGCCTGTCCCAAAAGATTTACAACAGGATTTGTCAGCGTTCAGTTTGGCCTGCAGCTGCATTTTCCAGGGGCACCACGAGGAGAATGGACACACCCCCATACACTGCTTAGTCTTCTTCTGCTTATAATTTAGATAATATCTTTTGCCCTGATTTTTAGTCTTATGCTTAATCTTCTCCTGCTTTTTGTTCTTCTGCTTTTTGGTCTTCTGCTTCTTGGTCTTCTGTCTCTTGTTGTTCTGTATCTTGGTGGTTGTCTTCATGTTCTTTGTCCTCTTGGTCATCTTCTTCAGGGTAATCTTTTTGGTCTTCTTCGGGGTGGTCTTCAGGGTCATCGTCTTCAGGGTCATCGTCAGGGAGATCCAGAGTGATTACCAAAAACCATTTCAAAAAGCTTGAACTTGGAAATGTAGCAGAAGGTACAAGAAGGTTGAGGAACTGCCGAGAACCAGTTGACGGTACTGGAACCCGGAAGGGGTAACAGAAGGAATAAGAGCCAATGGCACTACCGAGGACCAGCTGATGGTACTGGAACCCGGTTACTAAGCAGGAGGTACCTGTGCTAGAAAGCACTACCAAGGACCAGCAGACGTTGCTGGAACTCGGATACCGAGAAGGCACCTAAGCCAAAGGCACTGCTGAGAACCAGCTGACGGTACTGGAACCCGGATGGGTAGTAGAAGGTACCCGTGAAAAAGATAGTTGCAAGGCCGCGAGCCGGCCGCAGTTACCGAAACCCACAGTCCTACAGGGGGTGCTTGTCCTATTGGCACTACGGAACCAGCCTTTATTGCCAGATCCCGCAGCCCACATAGGAAGCACCTAAACTGCAGGCACCATAGAGTCGGCTAACCCGACCGCAACATGACAGGACAACGTATTGGTGGCAAAGTGACGTTGACACTACCCGGAAACAGCTGGCGTGCTGGAACCAGGCTGGGCAGGAGGGAGTATCCATGCCAAAGACACTGCCGGGAACCAGCTGGAACCCGGATGGGTAGCAGAAGGACCAAGAGCCAATGGAACTATCGAGGACCATCTGATGGTGCTGGAACCCGGTTACTAAGCAGGAGGTACCTGTGCTAGAAAGCACTACCAAGGACCAGCAGCCGTTGCCGGAACTCAGATACTGAGAAGGAGGTACCAAAGCCAAAGGCACTGCAGAGAACCAGCTGATGGTACTGGAGCCCGGATGGGTAGCAGAAGGTACCCGTGAAAAACAAAGTTGCAAGCCGGCCGCAGTTACCGAAACCCACTGCCCTACAGGGGATGCTTGTCCTATTGGCACTTCGGAACCAGCCTTTATTGCCAGATCCCGCAGCTCCCATAGGAAGCACCTAAACTGAAGGCACCACAGAGTCGGCTAACCCGACCGAAACACGACAGGACAACGTATTGGTGGCAAAGGGACATTGACACTACCCGGAAACAGCTGGCGTGCTGGAACCAGGCTGGGCAGGAGGGAGTACCTGTGCCAAAGACACTTCTGAGCAGCAACTCGCGGTGTTGGAGCCCAGGGATTACAGGAGAAACAGAGTGGAGGCAGAGGCCTAATTGGAGCAAGTTTAAAATCTGTAGTAGTGTGAATGAGGACAGAGCAGGAGAAATTGCCAGACACACAACAGGGGATCAGCTGACGTTACTGAACCCCAATAACAGGAGCAAGTGTTGACTGTGCAGACGGCACTTCTGAGCAGCAACTGGCGGTGTTGGAGCCCAGGGTAAATCAGGGTGTAGGCTCAAGCCTAATTAGAGAAAGTTTAATATCTGTTGTTGTGTGAATGTGGACGGAGCAGGAGATATTGCCGGACACACAGCAGGGGAGCAGCTGGCGTTACTGAACCCCACTAACATAGGAGCTAGTGTTTTTCTCTGTGCAGACGGCACTTCTGAGCAGCAACTGGCGGTGTTAGAGCCCAGGGTAAATCAGGGTGTAGGCTGAAGCCTAATTAGAGTAAGTTTAATATCTGTTGTTGTGTGAATGTGGATGGAGCAGGAGATATTGCCAAACACACAGCAGGGCATCAGCTGACTTTACGGAACCTCATTAACACAGGAGCAAATGTTGACTGCAGATGGCACTTCTGAGCAGCAACTGTCAGTGTTGGAGCCCAGGTTCAATCAGGGTGTAGGCTGAGGCCTAATTTCAGCAAGTTTAATATCTGATGTAGTATGAATGTGGAGGGAGCAGGAGATATTGCCAGACACACAGCAGGGGAGCAGCTGACATTACTGAACCCCACTAACACAGGAGCTAGTGTTTTTCTCTGTGCAGATGGCACTTCTGAGCAGCAACTGGCAGTGTTGGAGCCCAGGGTCAATCAGGATGTAGGCTGAGGCCTAATATCTGATGTTGTGTGAATGTGGATGGAGCAGGAGATATTGCCGGACACAGAGCAGGGGAGTGTGGCGCCCCCAGGAGTATGGCCGCCACAGTGACTTTGCCTTCCTCCAGGGAGGGTGAGGTCATGCTTGGAAGCAGTGAAGGGTCTCTCTCGCAGTTTACCTATGCATGCAACTCAGTTCCTGTCCAGGCCAGCAGGGGGGACTCTGAACCAGAACTGAAAGGAGGAGTGTCCTCTGAGGGCCAAGAGGAAGGAGTGTTCAGTTAGTGTGAGGAGGTCTACGTGTGCAGACGTGTGGAGAGAAGTGGAGGTTGAGCTCCGGGTGGAGAGCTCCCTCACAGAAAGAGCGCAAGGACTGGAGCTTGGTCTCCATGGTGGTACGGATACTAACGGTCCTGCCACAGATACCTGAGGAGTAGGAGGCTGTAAATGCCCTGCTCCCATCTAAGACTTGAGGGCACAACAGCAGCTCAGATAGAGAGCTGGGACTCAGGAGAAAAGGAGTCCCCGAACAGGCTACAGCTGTCTGCCGTGCAAGTAAGGTTCTTGGGAACATCTGACAGGAGGAACTTCAGAGTAACTCAGTACTGGAGATCCCGCAAATAAGCACTAGGAAGGAGGCTGCACAGCCCTTCTGCTGAGAGAGAATCCTGATCTGCTTCCAGGTTAGCCTGCTCCATTACCATCTGTAATCAGGACCCTGGACTGCATTTCTCCAGTAAAGGTACAGAAACTGCAACTGCTGTGTCTTTGTCTGTTTCCTATGCTTCTGGCACTGCTACATCCCCGTGCCAGCCACAACTACACTGCCCTGGGACTACAGCTTCACCTGTGGGGAGCTTTTACATCTTTGCTGCACCATATCATCAGTCCCAGTGGATCTGCATGCAGCTTCGGCTTAACATCTCCCTTGCCGAACACCACAGGTGGCGTCACAAACTATTCCTTTAACTCCATTCCCCCATTACTTGGGCGCCCAGGACCACGGACCGGGTCACGGCTGCTGTGACACATTTCCCTGACACCGGCCCGGTACCAAGTACCCCACAGCCCTGGGAGGGTGACCCAATTTGGCGTCACGAACAGGATTACGGAGCCCGGTATCCCCGGGTCCTGTGTGCCATAGACTGTGTTTGTGAAAAAGACTGTGTGTGAAAATTGGCGCCATTGCCGCGCTGCTTGGCGCGCACGGGAAGAGAAGGCGCAGGACAGTATAAGGGACTATGCCCTCAACCTGCAGGAGGCGCTGCGGGCAGTTAAGCAAGTTGATCCTGACAGCATGAAGGAAGAAGATAAGCTGTTGAAGGAGCAGTTCATTGAAGGACTCCTGTCCAGTACCCACAGAGGACAGTTGCGCATCCTAACCCTGCAAGACCCTGATCTGGACTTTGCTGATTTTAAGGACAGGGCTATTCGGGTACTGCAGGAATCTACTGACAGCCGTCCAGCGCCCCCTAGACGCCCAGCGATCACCTACCATCAGGAAGCTACATCCTTTTCTTCCACCCTGTGGAGGCTGATGCACAGACCCTGGATAAGGATCCAACAGAGGAGCTGCGTCTTCAGGTCCAGGAGTTGACAAATGGGATGGCTGCACTTACCAAAACCATGCAGTCCCTGCAGGTGTCCTCCAAAGAAAAGATCCAGCTTGCTTCCAGTCCAGAGGATGTCACGTGGCTCCGGAGGAGCAGAGCCCCGCCACTTCAAGGAAGGAACAATGATCGCTATGACCAGGACAGACGTCCCATCTGTCGTCGCTGCTACAAGGCAGGTCATCCTTCAAGGTACTGTCCTTTAAACGAGCAACCCCTGGGGCACAGGGCCAACCCCCAGGAGTACGATCAGCAGGCCCAAGGAACTGGAGAGCCAAGTATGTTGGAGGGAGACCGATCCTTCCAGTGGTGATTGACGGTATCCCCATGAATGCTTTGCTGAACACTGGCTCCCAGGTAACCACTATGCCGTACATTCTTTACAAGAGGTATTGGGCTGATTCTGAACTCACCCGTGGCCAACTGATGAACTAGCAGTACTTGCCAGTAACGGTCATACCTTGCCGCAAATTGGATGTAAAGAGATTACTGTTAAGGTGGGTCAGGTAGAACTAAAATCGCAAGGTCTGATAGTTGTTGATATTGACTGACGTGAATGTAATCCCATGATGACTCTTGGTACAAATGTAATTGAAAACTGTCTGTCCGAGGTTATTGTCTTGTTGCAACAGGTGGCTGAGACTGCTGGTTCCGGGGAACAACGAGTCCTGCAGAAGGAGAGCCGAGCCCTGATGCAAAGACAACAGGTAGAACTCTCTGGCGGAGAGATTGGCAGCGTCAGAGTGAGTGATGCTTTCCCCATTGCAATACCCCCCAGATGTGAAATGTTGGTTTGGTGTCGGGCAGCTATAGGTTGTAGAGGGAGAGATTACCAGGCATTGCTAGAACAGTATATTCTGATAGCAGGCCCACTGTCCTGACAGCCAGAGGGGTGGTTGATGTACAGAAAGGGAGAGTACCAGTGCATCTTTTGAATTGTGAGAAGGAGGTGGCCACAATACCTCGGTACGCCACAGTTGCTAAGCTGCTCACTGTTAATAACAACTCATTGCAGGCAGCAGAGCCCTTGGTCTCATCCGATCAGGTGGAGGACAATGGCCCTGTGAAGCTGATGGAAGAGTGGTGCCACCAACTGCAGGTGGGGACTGACTCTACACCTTCATACCAGAAACATGGGGTTTACAGAGTGACACAAGAATATGAGTGGGTATTCAGCAAACACCCACTAGATTTTGGGCATGCAAAAGGGGTCCAACATCACATCCCCACTGGAGACCATCCACCCATTAAGGAGAGGTACAGACCTATACCCCCAACACAGTACCAATGTGCTAAGAGTATGTTGAGAGAGATGAAGGAGCAGGGGTTATCAGAGACAGTTGTAGCCCCTGGGCGGCTCCAATAGTTTTTGTAAAGAAAAAGGATGGTACCATGAAAATGTGTGTCAATTACAGGAAAATTAACTATTACACACAAAGATGCTTACCCATTGCTTAAAATTGAGGAATCATTAGCTGCCCTTAAAACTGCTAACTACTTTTCCACCTTGGATCTCACTAGTGGGTATTGGCAGGTTCCCGTGGCAGAGGCAGACAAGGAGAAAACAGCATTTACCACTCCAATGGGTCTCTGTAAGTTCAATTATATGCCATTTGGGCTCTGCACTGCTCCAGGAATATTTCAACGACTGATGGAGTGCTGTCTGGGACACATGAACTTTGAGACCGTCCTGTTGTACCTGGATGATGTCATTGTTTTCTCCAAGACCTATGAAGATCATCTGGAACACCTGGCTGAAGTGTTTGAAGCTTTGTCCAATTTTGGCCTGAAGGTGAAGCCTTCCAAATGCCACCTCCTGAAGCCTAAGGTACAGTACCTCGGTCATGTGGTCAGTGCAGAAGGTGTGGCACCAGATCCTGACAAGGTCACAGTCATCCGGGACTGGATGAAGCCCAGCAACCTCCATGAGGTACGCCAATTCCTTGGACTGGTAGGCTACTATCGGAGGTTCATCAAAGGCTTTACTGAAATAGCCACCCCGATGCAAAATCTTCTGGTGGGGCAGTCCAAGAAGGCCAAGCAGAAGAATTCTACCTTTGAATGGACTGAGGAGTTGGAGAGGTCCTTCACCAGGTTGAAGATGGCTCTCACAGGTGACGAAGTTCTGGCCTACCCAGATTATGACAAACCCTTTGTGCTGTACACGGATGCCAGCAATGTGGGACTAGGAGCGGTACTGTCGCAGGTACAGAATGGAAGAGAGAGAGTGATCTCCTACGCTAGCAGGAAGCTGCGTCCCACTGAGAGGAACCCTGATAATTACAGTTCTTTCAAGCTGGTGTTCCTTGCCATAGTCTGGGCTGTCACCGAAAGGTTCAAGCATTACCTAGCTTCGGCCAAGTTCACAATCTTCACAGATAACAATCCGTTGACCCACTTGGACACTGCCAAGCTAGGTGCACTGGAGCAGCGATGGATGGCTCGGTTATTCAATTATGAGTTTACCATCAAGTACCGGGCAGGGCACAAGAATGCCAATGCTGATGCGCTGTCCAGGATGCCTAATCTGCCAGATGAAGGAGAAGACCCTGAGGCTCTTGAAGAGGTAGCGTTGCCTCCCTTCCACCGGCCACTTGCGGCCCAGCGTGCTCAAGGAGTGAGGAACAGACTGTCTGGCTTGAAGGGCCCTGAATGCATTGTCCCATCATGATTGGGCAGAAATGCAAGATAGTGACCCTGCAGTCTGCCTGGTGAAGGAGCTGCTGACACAAGTTGACTCACGCCCAGAGGCGAATGCTCCTGAAGAAACTCAGCAGTTGTGGAAGGAAAGAGGTCGGCTGTTCATTTAAGAAGGGAAGCTGTGTCGGAGGAGTATCAACGCCCGTACTCATGAGCTGGTCTGGCAGGTGATAGTCCCAAAGAGAGAGGCACCAATGGTCCTGGAAGCATACAACAATGGAGCTGGACACTTCGGATGGAAGAAGTTGGAAGCATTGCTCCGGGAGAGGTTTTACTGGGCTGGTATGAGGAAAGCCATTGAGAGGTGGTGCCGGGAGTTTGGGCAATGTAACCTGCGCAGAAAGGATCGAGACAACCAGAGAGCTCCTCTGCAGCCAATCATCACCAAACAGCCACTTGAGTTGTTAGCCCTGGACCATGTGAAGTTGGTCCCAAGCCGGTCAGGCTACCTCTATGCCCTTACCATTATGGACCACTATTCAAGATTCCTGGTAGTTGTGCCTGTCAAAGATCAAACTGCCAGGACGGCAGCCAGAGCGTTCCAACTGCACTTCTGTAGGCCACATGGGTACCCTGAGAGAGTGCTTACTGATCAAGGTCCGGCTTTCGAGGCAGAAGTGTTTCATGAATTCTGTAACTTATATGGTTGTAACAAGATCTGAACAACACCGTATCACCCACAGACCAATGGCATGTGTGTTATGGAAATATATAAGTATATGTATTTCATATAGATCTCACTTGCCTGCTATTGGCTATATACTCCATACACTGCTATATACTCATGTATTCTTATATACTCATATACACACAGATACATATTCACAGTTTGAACCTTGTAATTAGTTGGTGGAAATGACCTACTACCCCCCATGAGAGAGTCTGGGGAGCAGATGGTATCTTATGATAGCATTGTCTTGTGATATTTGTCCCAGACATAGAAAGAGGAAGTTAGGCCAGATGGGCCAGCCGATATCAAAACATTGCTGACATTGTAAGACAAAGGGCAGTATATCATCTGATGCTTAAGTCACCTTAGGTCGGACGCCCATATATGTTCATGCATTTAAACTGACCAATTAGCTAAGAAGTACAGCCTTTATGTTAATGAGTAACCACTCCTTTCTGTACAGCTGATAAAACCAAGTATATTCAATAAACTTCCAGAGTTTTTTGGAAGGTATTGCTGCTAACCATTGTGTGGCGTCTTTCCTTCTTTGAGCGCTCAATAAGACTCTGTCTAATTTGGGCAGGCCACAGTACGCACAGGGGTAAATTTACCCAACTATAAATTTCCACATCAATTTGGCACCCAATGTGGGGCTTTGGACGAAACACACGGGGACCCAGCTGACCGGAAAGACGGGGGTGCCGTTACGGGCCTGGCCCACGGGACGGAGGCTGCAGCTCCATAAGTAAGGTAAGAAAATTCTGTCATCTTGCCTGAATGTCCCGTGTCCAGCCCGGGTCTGTACCCCTAGCCGGTCAGGTGTGGTAACCACCGTATCCCAGGTAAAGTGTAAAAAGTCCACCCTTATCCAAACTCTGGGATAAGCTCAATGTCTGCTGTGGTTCTGTGTGTCTCAGATCCGGGTGAGAGAGTTGGTGGAAAATTGTGACAGAATTGTGCTTGTGGTTGCTAGGGGACCGATAAAAAAAACACTGAGTCTCTCTGACTAAGTCAAATCACGTCCCCGCACCACGCGGAGGTTTTGACTTAGACGGGATATCACAGGTGGTTTCCTCTGAAAAAGCTGTCACGGTCCCCGCACACATACACGGAGGTGTCAGCTTCAAGGAGGTATCACAGGTGAATCCCTCAGCTGTCATCACGTCCCTGCACCACGCGGAGGTTGGCGGACTGGAGAGATATCACTGGCTAATCATTGGAGAGGTTATCATGGTTCTCGGGTGCACACGGAGGGGTGATAATCTAGTGGGATATCACGGCTCCTGTCTCCCAGCAGACGGAGGGTGATACATCCCGGCGTCAACCAAAGCGCCACAGGTGATTGGCAGTTATCGGTTACCAGCAGCTGTTTCACACACGCGTCACAAAACAAGGGCTTTCGATCTCTCTCCCCGGACGTCTATATGTGAATTCATTGCAGGTTTCCCCAAAGATCTGAAGCAGAAAGAGTTTTGCCTTTTATTATTGTAAACTTCCTCTTTTGCCTGTAGGGTGTGCCCCTGATATATACATATTTTCATATTGTTACATTTTTGTTTTACACTCTGCTGTTTGCATAATTTTATCTTGCATTTTTTTGGTAGTGGTCTTTGCCTGCAGGGTTAGAAGTTTTAGGAAAGCTGAGTCTGTGGACACTTCACCCCTCCCTCCCATTACATTGTTCTCAGATTTTGCAGAGATGCAGGCATAAAAAGAGGAAGTTGAGTGCCTGCATTCTGAATTAACACTTTTTTTGTTGGAGGCTGTATTAATTTTTAGATTTTTATTTTTATTTTTGCAGCGTTTTACCAAGGTTTACCATCTTTTGTGTTTTTTTTTCTTTCCTTTTTTCCCTCCATTTTTCCATATATTTGGTTTTTGGTTTGTCTGCGTGGATTCTTTTTTCAAAGTTATCTTATCAACTTTTCCTTTCTTATCTCTTTTAATTTTTCTTCTGAGGTTTTCTCCACTTTTTGTGACATTTTTATCAGTTTTTAGCTTTAGTTTTCACTTCTTTCTTTCAGTTTTGTTAAAAAGAGAATTTTTACCTGCGTTGGGGTATTCACTAAATATTCTTGTTTTGTTCCATTTTAAGCAGGTTAAAAGGGGTTGCAAAGTGTTTAAAGTGTTAATCACCTTTTTCAGTTTCAAAACAGACATAGTACGTGTTTTTTTTCCTTAAGCTGTAGCATGACATGATGTATTGAGAAGAAAAAGGAAGTAGCTAGTAATTGCCATCTGCATTTCTTAAAGTGACAGAGGATTTTAACAGCGCAGAAGGTGATAGCAGATAGTGTGAACAAGAAAGGATTGTTTTTTTGTTTTACGTGTAGGAAAAGTATTTCCAGCGGCATACTAATCTGTGCCATCTGAGAAGGACCACAGGTCCAAGAATGCCTTCTGTGATGGACAATAAGGGGAAGCCATCCACTCCCCCTCCCATCTCCGCTCTTCCTTCTATCTCCGCTATTCTCACAACCTCCTCCCCTCTCTCATCTATTTCTCCTCCTATCCCTTGTCCTCCCTCATCATCACTCCCTCTCCCTCCTCTATCTTCTTCACCTCTGTCTATCTCTCCTCCTATCCCTTCTCCTCCTCCTCCTTCTCTCTCTCCTATCTCTCCTCCCTCTCCATCTTCAACACCAACACCCACCTCTCATCCCCCTCCTCTTTCCTCCTCCTCTTTGTCTTCGCCATCTCCTCCTCTTCTGTCTCCTCCCTACTCTCCTCCACTATCTCTCACTTCTCCTCCTATTCCAAATCTCTCCTCCACCCTTCCCCCTCTTTCTTTTTCTCACCCACCTCTCAGTTCATCGTCACCTGCTGGCCTAGTGCCAGATCCAGACAATGAAGTGTCCCTAGTTCCACAGGGGACTCTCTCTAAAGAGACAGTTATGTCACCGGGAGAAGAAAGTGAATCACTCCCCACACATGACAACACAGGTGCCCTCCAGATACAACACATAGCAGAAGGGAGGTGTGGGCCATCAGACACTGCACTTGCTGAGACTGGAGATCCTATGTGCCAAACGGAGCTGCAGTCTCAGAAGGGGGAGTGCTATACACACACAGAAAGACAATCACACAATGGCACGGTTCCTCCTCTGATGAAAATGAAGGAGGGACAGACATGCTACCTAGCACTAGGAGAAACTCACAGACACCAAGTAGGCAGGGGCAGACAGAGCCAGAACTCTTACACTATGTGCCCTTCACCCCTAGTCAGGTGTTCAGTATTCTAAAAAACCTGCCAGACCCAGATATGGACCCCATGCCATTTTACCGAAGAATGCAGCAGAGCCAGCAGACATATGCTGCAACCTGGAGTGATCTCTGGCCCATAATGGAGATTAAAGCAGGTGAAACACTCTGGCCAATCATGAAGGAACATTTCAAGCTTCCATCAGAATTAGATGTGCTTTCCTGGGAATCAGGATCAAAGCTAATTGAACAGCTTAGAGTGGGCCAACGCCAGACAAGCACTCAGCCTGCATAACATGAGCCAAGCCGAGACAGAGTCTGTAGATGAGTTTCATGGCAGAGTGAGGCAAGTATTCCAAATTTTAGGCTTCACTATTCATGATCAGGTACATGGACAAATGTTGGCACAGGCCTTTGTGCATGGACTAAGAGAACCAATCAAGAAACTACTGATAGTGGCCAGACCTGAGTACAGGACAATAGCAGTAGATGTCCTGCTTACAGTAGCCAGAAGAATTGAGTCCCTCCCAGGAGTACGGGGGACAGGCCCTCCAGTGATGGCCACTGACGTGGAGGAGCAACCACCCTGCAGAGACAGAAGACCTGTCAGGTGTTTCAACTGTGGCAACTTTGGCCATTTCCGGAACCAGTGCACAGCACCTTTGCAACCCAGGTCATCCCGCAGAGGAGTAGGCCAAGAAAGAAACACAGAAGACAATGAAGAACCCTGTCCATAGGACAGAGGCAAACCAGGTCCGCCAGACGTCACGCCCCTGACATGTGAAACCCCATCAGCGGACCCAATACCTCAAATCACTGGGGGCTGTCATATCTTTCCTTGTGGACACTGGTGCAGTCAGAAGTGACAATGAGAAAATCCCCGACCCCACCAGTCTATCAGAACACTCTGTGTCTTGTATGGGGAATTAAGGTCAAGACAGACGTTCCCCAGCTTGCAAGCCCCTGAGCACGTGGACACAGCCAGGACACTCCATCCTGTTCCAGTTTACGGTGGAGACCTGCCCAGCCCACCTGATGAGCGCAGACCTACTGCAGGAACTGAAGGTGACCAAAGTGTCCCATGAAGATGTGACCTTGACCTCTTCTCCACCTCAGACCCAAGAAGAATCAATCATGCTGGTGGCCCTACAAGAGCCTCGCTCGAACAACTGGTGCAAGCCTACCCAAGGAGGTGCTGGACATAGCACCCAGTAGCCTAGGCCCAAGGGAGACTTCAAGTTGCGCCAGTGCGGGTGTCACTCAAGTCTACAACCCCGGACGCTCCGAAGGCCCAGCATCCGCAGCTCATCACCCAGAGCTAAACTGCCTCTGACCAACTGGAAGTCTTAGTGGATCTGCTGTTCAAAAAACGGCCTAAGAACTTTGGCATGGGCCAGGAAAACTCTCAACCCAGAGGGACCAGACCCGCTTCATGAAATGGCTGCACTGCTTCCGGCTACAGCGCCAGAGGCTCATCTCGGACAAGATTCTGATGGTGCTCCCTGAAGTTAATCCAGGCCCTGGACCAGAAGACAGCCACTCAGCTCCTCAAATTGGTTAACAAGATGCTGACCTGAAATCAAGCTGGGTGAAAGGAACTGCTGCTGGCTGGTAAAGAAGACGCCCCAGCAAAAAGACCCCCTGTGAGAGCAAGAAAGCTCAGCTGGACATCATCTCTGACGAAGAGGACCCCAGCAAACGGCTGGTTTCTCTGCCAGCCCTGTGCCAGAAGATGGGAGTCACTCACGGCACTGTGAAGAGCAAGGCCAGTTTGAGCCGCCTCACCCACGGGAATCATCATGCGGTCCAAGCTTCTCTCAATCAAGAGGAAGACTGTGAAAGGAGAACCAGACCAGATTGAATGGTGCATAACCTGAGGACTGTGAGCGAAGAAACCGTGTTTGAAACCCCAGTTGTGCCAGATCTGCACACTCTGCTGACAAACGTTCCAGCCACAGCAACAGTGCTCACGGCAATGGATCTGCCTGAAGCTCCCCTCAATGTTCCCCCTCACCTGGATGACCAGTTCTTGAAAACGCACAAGGGGGGTGCAGAACAAATGGACAGTGAGGCCCAAGAGGGCCCGGAACAGCCTTTCACAGCTCGCCAGAGCATTGTCCTCCATCCCCGACAACTGGATTGCGGAGCATGCAGAAGCCATCGACATCGCTACCTGCACAGCGCTTTCCATGTCTCCTCTACTCTGCCTGGCGGAGCAGCAACGTAAGTTCTGCAAAACAGAGTCCAGTGGTGTCAAAAGCAAGTTCCTGAAGACACCGTATCGCCCACTGGACGAAACACTTGACAGATGACCGGAAGACCGCAGAGGAGAAGATGACTCCCTCAACAACTCTGAAGATGCAGGCCTTCCCTAGTCTAGTCTCATACTGCAGAACTTGTATCCCTGGTGCTCCAGACTTAATGCAGCCTCTGTACAATTGCATCAACGCATTGCAACCTTCATCTCGTACAGGAAACTGAAAGACTTCATAGTCTCTGCGCCAACTCTAGGCCTCCCTGACTACGAGAAGCCATCCCGTCCTGACCAAAACGGAAAAAGAAGGACCAAGATGGAGAAGGTCATGCTACTGGCCAGGCTTAAAACAGACCCATGGAGGAAAACCAGAGGCCTCTAGACTACCTCTCAGCCAGCCTGGATCCAGTTGCAAGGGGGGCCCTCCTGCATGAAAACAATACCCGCAGCA
This sequence comes from Dendrobates tinctorius, assembly GCF_039654945.1. Taxonomy (NCBI): domain Eukaryota; kingdom Metazoa; phylum Chordata; class Amphibia; order Anura; family Dendrobatidae; genus Dendrobates; species Dendrobates tinctorius. The sequence continues at coordinate 15,721,803 of NW_027361814.1, read as the reverse complement.
AACGCCCTCCTGACAAGGCTGCTCTCCACCACTCTTCAGTGCTCGCAGCCGTTACCTGTCTACTCCCACTCCCAAGGGGGATACGGATACGGACCCTCAGATGAAAAATCTGCAAGATACCGTAGATGGCTCCAGTTTTGCAGATGATGAAGGAAGGTTCCACACGGGATGTGCAGCGACCAGCAATCAAGACATTCTATGGTCCAGAAGGTCGTCAGCCCAAGAGCCCAAGAAGCGGCGCTAATAGAGCTGACGAAAGACCTGCCAGATTGCGAAGAACAAAAACTTCCAGGTACTCGCATGACATGGCACCCGACTTCGGACCCATCCGGGCTGCAAGAAACTTCATCACAGCAAGCGGATCAACCATGAAGCACCATGGAGCCATCAGAGACCTGCTGGGCACTCTTCAACTACTAAAAGTGGTGGCAGTGTTGAAGGTCAAGGCACACGGAAAACTGAACACAGTAGAGACACGGGGCATCAACATGGCAGGCGTGGCAGCCAAAAAAAGCAGCCGGAGGAAGACAATATGGAAAATGGGAGAGGTCGTAGAGCCGGACAGCTACTACATGACGACTGAAGACGAGAAAACCTGGCAAACAGAAGTCAATGGGAAAACCGTTGAAGATGCCATCTCTGAATTGGACAGAAGTGCTGCCTCCTCCTCCATCAACCAACAAGCTGAATCACTTCCAGGATGAAGACTCTGACGTGGATATAAATTCTGAGGCGGAAGAATGGTGCCCACCTTTACCAGAAAGGACGTATTTGATGGAGAACATTCCAGAAGATTGTCCTCCACCACCCTCTCGTGGGGAAGCTTCTCCTCCAGCACAGTCCTACCATTGGCAGTCCACGGCAACACTCCCCGAGACGAGCTGCATGAGTCCGAAGGCATCCCAAGGCTACAACAGTTCGACCTTCCCCCTCATCCCCGGAGAATACCGGCTGGTCCTCCTCTGACACAGTCTAACCCGAGTCTTCATACAGAGGGAGGCGCGGACAGAGACGAAACCTCAGCTAAAATCCCACCATCAGCTCAGAGAATGTCAATTACCACAACCCAGTCACTAAACCTGACAAAATTACTTCCTGAAACCTGTACAAGAAGTAACAGGATCAGACTCGGAAGGAGGAGAAGGAAAGCTGGATGCTGAAGGCCAAAAGCACTGGGCTCCAAGAAAACGTCTACCTCAAGACAGGCCTAGTCTACCTCAAACCGTCTACCTCAAAACGTCTACCTCAAGACAGACCCAGTCTATCTCAAAGTGTGTACCCTACGGTGGTTTGATGGGCACATGGCCCCCCACACAGAATTGAAGACACAGATGAATGACCTGATTGGACTCAACTCACACCTCAACAGCGAAGATTCTCAGCAGCTGTTCAGCCACCAACAAATTTAACATCGGACAAGTGGGAAAAGTTCCCCCACATCATCTGGCCTGAAGACTTCCCAGTAAGGAACCAGCTGGCGAAGACTACTGCAAAGAAGCTACTCTCAAAAATAGTGTGCAGATATGGGGTTTCCAGAAGCAATAGCAAAGTGATCAGGGACCCGCATACACAGCAAACCTAACACAAGAGACCTGATCAGCAGTAGGGTCAGACTTAGGCCTACACACTACTCACCATCCCACACCATAGACTAGGTGGGGCACTTAAAAGCAGCATCCTAAAAAATTTGCCCAAGAGACAGACAAACCCTGGCATTAGACACTCCCCTAGTCTCAGAAAAAAGCTGTCACCAATATGAAACTTTATTTGGGTAAAAAAACCCAGTTTAGGGATATTCTTTACTTAGCAGTTGACTATGCAATATGATACTTTGTCTGCATGTGTAATTGAATTTATCAAGAATTTTGCTAATGTCCATTCTCGAGTTTCTCTCCTTCATTGCCAGGTCCAGTTTCGGTATCTGGTATGCACGTCCTGAAGTCAGGAGACTGCTGAGTGTTGGTGAAAAAAGTCCGTAAAGAGAAGCGCTCAATCCCAGATCCGATGGCCCTTCTCCAAGTGCTGACGCCGCCGACCTGGAGAGAAAACCCCACCTGGATCCACGCATCGCATTGCAGGAAAAGGCCTTCATACCAGAAGATACACCTGAGCTAGAATGATGCTGTGCATGACCTACCTGACAGAATAAATTACCTACCTGACAGAGAATACACATGCACTGACTGCATAGACTGCTAACTAAGAGACTTTGATTACATTGCACCACACCCCCTTTAGGGACAGATCTCCTGACCGTCCATTTGCAAAAGTCTGTACAGAGGAGGATGTATGCACTAGGCATATGTCAGTTCACTGGCAGCACAAAAGAGTTGCAGCGCTTTGGGCCAGGAGCAGGTTTTTAGGGCAAGTGATATCTAAGGGGGGATTGTTATGGAAATATATAAGTATATGTATTTCATATAGATCTCACTTGCCTGCTGTAGGCTATATACTACATATACTGCTGTATACTCATGTATTCTTATATACTCATATACACACAGATACATATTCACAGTTTGAACCTTGTAACTAGTTGGTGGAAATGACCTACTACCCCCCATGAGAGAGTCTGGGGAGCAGATGGTATCTTATGATAGCATTGTCTTGTGATATTTGTCCCAGACATAGAAAGAGGAAGTTAGGCCAGATGGGCCAGCCGATATCAGAACATTGCTGACATTGTAAGACAAAGGGCAGTATATCTGATGCTTAAGTCACCTTAGGTCGAACGCCCATATATGTTTATGCATTTAAACTGACCAATTAGCTAAGAAGTAAAGACTTTATGTTAATGAGTAACCACTCCTTTCTGTACAGCTGATAAAACCAAGTATATTCAATAAACTTCCAGAGTTTTTTTGGAAGGTATTGCTGCTAACCATTATGTGATGTCTTTCCTTCTTTGAGCGCTCAATAAGACTCTGTCTAATTTGGGCAGGCCACAGTATGCACAGGAGTAAATTTACTCAACTATAAATTTCCACATCATGTGTGAGAAGATGAACCAGGTAGTGATTGACCTACTGAAAACATTGCCCTTGGAGGAGAGGAATCTGTGGCCAGAAAAGTTGCCAGATCTGGTAGACCTCTACTACCATATTCCAGTGAACTCTACCAACTGTACTGCAGCATACCTGATGAGAGCTAGACCGGGTAAACTGCCTACTGATTTGGACATGGGAGTCCTGACGCCTGAAGTGATGGCACCAGATGCTGACTGGGACAAGGAGAGGCAGCAACAGTACAAAAGAGTACAGGAGTGTGTGGAGAAGAGTCTGGCCCAGACAAGACAAAAGCAGGAGAAGCTTTACAATCAGAACAAGATAACATCCAGCCCGTGGAAGAAGAAAAGGTCAGCACAGTGCTTGGGGAGTTCCCTGCGAATTGGACTAAAGTGAATGATGCTATGATGCTATAGTGGTACCAGTGTTGATATTTCCCCAATTGGTAGCACAGGAAGACGGGACTCAAGGAAATCCTGAAGACCAGAAAAATCAGGCAGCAGATGCCACACCAGCAGTGGAGCCAGAGAACCCTCGCCCTGCCAGTGGTGAACCTGTTGTGCCCCAGGTGAGTCCAAGAGTGCCTAGACAGGCTAGTATCCCTGTGCTACATAGAACCACCGGTAGTGTATCCAGTGCATTACACACAACACCAGGGTTATGCAGATCTACTCGTACCACGCAAGGCATACCACCCAGTAGGTCCCGCATATAAAGTAAATATGAATATTGGAATTGAATGTAAATATGTAATAAATATATGTATATACCAATGGCGCTAAAGCGTACACTAGAGTTGAGCGATACCGTCCGATACTTCAAAGTATCGGATCGGAATGGATCGGCCGATCTTAAAAAAAAGTATCGGTATCGCCGATTCCGATACCGGAAGTCCCATTCAAGTCTATGGGACTTCCGGTATCGGAATAAGAAAAACCCTGTTTTTGCCTTGTACAGCCTCTCTGGGGTCTGTACGGGCCTTTCGGGGGGCTGTGCCGGCCTGCCAGGGGGTCTGCGCAGGCTCCGGTGGTCTGTGCCGGCCTGCCCGGGGGCTGTGCCGGCCTGCCGGTGGTCTGTGCAGGCTCCGGTGGGCTGTGCCGGCCTGCCGGGGGGCTGTGCCGGCCTGCCGGTGGTCTGTGCAGGCTCCGGTGGGCTGTGCCGGCCTGCCGGGGGGCTGTGCCGGCCTGCCGGGGGGCTGTGCAGGCTCCGGGGGGCTGTGCAGGCATCGTCCGATGGGACTACAAGTCCCATCGGGCGATGCCTGCTACCATGACAGTGATTGACACATTAGCCAATGATGGGACAGTAGTAGTCCCATCATCCGGCTAATGTGTTGAATGTGAAAAAAAAATTAAAAAAAATTACATGCTACATACATGCTACATACATACAACATGCATACTACATGTAACATACATACTACATATATACTACATGCAACATGCATACTACATACATGCTACATTCATACTACATACATGCTACATTCATACTACATATATACTACATGCAACATACATGCTACATATACTACATGCATGCAACATGCATGCAACATGCATACTACATATATACTACATGCATGCTACATACATACTACATGCATGCTACATACATACTACATGCATGCTACATACATACTACATGCATGCTACATACATACTACATGCATGCTACATACATACTACATGCTACATACATACTACATGCTACATACATACTACATGCTACATACATACTACATACATACTACATGCATGCTACATACATACTACATGCTACATACATACTACATACATACTACATACATACTACATGCTACATATATACTACATACATACTACATGCATGCTACATACATACTACATGCATGCTACATACATACTACATGCTACATACATACTACATACATACTACATACATGCTACATACAATACATTCATACAATACATACATAGACATACAGTACATATAACATAGAGTAACATACTTACCAATACTTGTCACATTGTTCCCCGAAGCCATTGTCTTTTACGGAATAAATATTAACATAACAAACCACAAAAGTACTCACCCATGATCCGAAGCAGTCCACGAGTGTGTCCCACGACGATCTTGGGTAGAGAACTGCAGCATCAGCTGATGCTGCCGTTCTCTACGGGCTGCAGGAATCCAATGACGGAAGGTAGGTATCCTTCTGCACTGTATTCCTCCGCCACTTAAAAAAAAAAAGTCCCTAGTCTCACTTTATGGTAAAAGCTGTGTGGGAATTTCCCACACAGCAATGGCATAAAGTGAGACTAGGGACTTTTTTTTTTTTTAAGTGGCAGAGGAATACAGTGCGGAAGGATACCTACCTTCCGTCATTGGATTCCTGCAGCCCGTAGAGAACGGCAGCATCAGCTGATGCTGCAGTTCTCTACCCAAGATCGTCGTGGGACACACTCGTGGACTGCTTCGGATCATGGGTGAGTATTTTTGTGGTTTGTTATGTTAATATTTATTCCGTAAAAGATAATGGCTTCGGGGAACAATGTGACAAGTATTGGTAAGTATGTTACTCTATGTTATATGTACTGTATGTCTATGTATGTATTGTATGTAGCATGCATGTAGTATGTATGTAGTATATATGTGGTATGTATGTAGCATGCATGTAGTATATATGTAGTATGTATGTGGTATGTATGTAGCATGTAGTATGTATGTAGCATGCATGTAGTATATATGTGTTATGTATGTAGCATGCATGTAGTATGTATGTAGCATGCATGTAGTATGTATGTAGTATGTATGTGGTATGTATGTAGCATGTAGCATGCATGTAGTATGTATGTAGTATATATGTGGCATGTATGTAGCATGTAGTATGTATGTAGCATGCATGTAGTATATATGTGTTATGTATGTAGCATGTAGTATGTATGTAGCATGCATGTAGTATGTATGTAGTATGTATGTGGTATGTATGTAGCATGTAGCATGCATGTAGTATGTATGTAGTATATATGTGGTATGTATGTAGCATGTAGTATATATGTAGTATGTATGTAGCATGTAGTATGTATGTAGTATGTATGTAGTATATATATATATATATTTTTTTTTTTACATTTAACACATTAGCCGGATGATGGGACTACTACTGTCCCATCATTGGCTAATGTGTCAATCACTGTCATGGAAGCAGGCATCGCCAGATGGGACTTGTAGTCCCATCGGACGATGCTTGCACAGACCCCCGGACATCAGCACAGCCCCCCGGCAGGCCGGCACAGCCCCCCGGCAGGCCGGTACAGACCCCCACAGGGTGCACAGACCACCGGCAGGCCGGCACAGCCCCCCGGCAGGCCGGTACAGACCCCGGGCAGTCCACACAGCCCCCCGGCAGGCCGGCACAGCCCCCCGGCAGAGACCCCCGGAAGGCCCGAAATGACGGCGCATCATGATGCGCACACACCGCGCATCATGATGACGTCATTTCGGCTGTCAATCAACTTCCGATTCCGATGCCGACTTCCGATATTGAAAAAATATCGGAAGTCGGTATCGGAATTCCGATACAGCAAGTATCGGCCGATACCCGATACTTGCGGTATCGGAATGCTCAACACTAGCGTACACCCATAGAACACAAAGCAGCAAGCAATAAGACAACACACCACTCAAGTTGTCTCCATAAAATAATAATAATAAATAAACCTGATAGAAACTTGGGCTAATTAAATGTGTCTTGGTTAAATAAAGATATCTTATGAAGAAATCTATTACCTTTACTGAAGCTAAAAACTGGCGAGGCAGGGAAAAAGGGTCTTCAGAATGCAGGGTGGATTTCCAGGTCCTTTCCCAATAATACTCCCCGACACAGGTATATAAAAAGTTACTGGAGCTAAAGGGTGCTACCTCCTAGCATGCCGCCGTCCCGGCCGGTGACTGGTGCGCAGCTCGAGGTGTATATCGGCAGGCTGTAAGAGTACCAGCCGCCGCTTGCAAAAGCAGGCCTGCAAGGTCCAAAAAAGCTGAAGGACCTTGCGTGACGTCACAGTCATGTGCTAGATCACGTGACAGGCAAGAAAGCCCTATGGGGCGCTGATGGGGCCAGAAAGCAACGGCAAATCCTACGCGTTGCGGAATTCACTGATTCCTTCTTCAGGGAAGAAGGAATCAGTGAATTCCGCAACGCGTAGGATTTGCCATGTGACGTCACGCAAGGTCCTTCAGCTTTTTTCCCTGCCTCGCCAATTTTTAGCTTCAGTAAAGGTAATAGATTTCTTCATAAGATATCTTTATTTAACCAAGACACATTTAATTAGCGCAAGTTTCTATCAGGTTTATTTATTATTATTATTGAATGTAAATATGTAACTGTTTTTCAAGTTTTGTGCCTACAGGTAACCAATAAGAGTTTCCTTTGGAAGGTGATAATTTTGTTTTATGGACACTGAACCACAGGACTTGTGTGTGGTCAAAAACTTTCTTTGTATATAATTTACCATTTGCCAGGAATGGACCATGGACATTGATGCTGGACTTATCATCATAGGACCATTTTTCAAGCACTTGGTTTTTGTACATTTTTCCCTTTTTCAAATCTTGTACAATTATTACTGTTTACATGTCTATATGTTTTTCTTATGTTTTGTTCAGCCCAGGAGTGCTGACTTGCAGTAGGGGTGAATGTGGCGCCCCCAGGATTTTGGCCACCACAGTGACTTTGCCTTTCTCCAGGGAGGGTCAGGTCATGCTTGGAAGCAGTGAAGGGTCTCTCTCGCAGTTTACCTATGCATGCAACACAGTTCCACTCCAGGCCAGCAGGGGGGACTCTGAACCAGAACTGAAGGGAGGAGTGTCCTCTGAGGGCCAAGAGGAAGGAGTGTTCAGTTAGTGTGAGGAGGTCCACGTGTGCAGACGTGTGGAGAGAAGTGGAGGTTGAGCTCCGGGTGGAGAGCTCCCTCACAGAAAGAGTGCAAGGACTGGAGCCTGGTCTCCACGGTGGTACAGATACTAACGGTCCTGCCACAGATACAAGAGGAGTAGGAGGCTGTAAACGCCCTGCTCCCATCTAAGACTTGAGGGCATAACAGCAGCTCAGATAGAGAGCCGGGACTCAGGAGAAAAGGAGTCCCCAAGCAGGCTACAGCTATCTGCCATGCAAGTAAGGTTCTTGGGAACATCTGACAGGAGGAACTTCAGAGTAACTCAGTACTGGAGATCCCGCAAATAAGCGCTAGGAAGGAGACTGCACAGCCCTTCTGCTGAGAGAGAATCCTGATCTGCTTCCAGGTTAGCCTGCTCCGTTACCATCTGTAATCAGGACCCTGGACTGCATTTCTCCAGTAAAGGTACAGAAACTGCAACGGCTGTGTGTTTGTCTGTTTCCTATGCTTCTGGCACTGCTACATCCCCGTGCCAGCCACATATACACTGCACTGGGACTACAGCTTCACCTGTGGGGAGTTTTTACATCTTTGCTGCACCATATCATCAGTCCCAGTGGATCTGTATGCAGCGTCGGCTTAACATCTCCCTTGCCGAACAACACAGGTGGCGTCACAAACTGTTCCATTAACTCCATTCCCCCATTACTTGGGCGCCCAGGGCGACGGACCGGGTCACCGCTGCTGTGACACATTCCCCTGACACCGGCCCGGTACCGAGTACTCCACAGCCCTGGGAGGGCGACCCAGGAGCGGCTGACATTACTGAACCCCAGTTAACACAGGAGCTAGTGTTTTTCTCTGTGCAGACGGCACTTTTGAGCAGCAACTGGCAGTGTTGAAGCCCAGGGTAAATCAGGGTGTAGGTTGAAGCCTAATTAGAGCAAGTTTAATATCTGCTGTTGTGTGAATGTGGACAGAGCAGGAGATATTGCCGGACACACAGCAGGGGATCAGCTGACGTTAGTGAACCCCATTAACACAGGAGCAAGTGTTGACTGTGCAGACAGCACTTCTGAGCAGCAACTGGTGGTGTTGGAGCCCAGGGTAAATTATTGTGTAGGCTGAAGCCTAATTTGAGCAAGTTTAATATCTGTTGTTGTGTGAATGTGGACCGAGCAGGAGATCTTGCCGGACACACAGCAGGGGAGCAGCTGGCGTTACTGAACCCCACTAACACAGGAGCTAGTGTTTATCTCTGTGCAGACGGCACATCTGAGCAGCAACTGGCAGTGTTGGAGCCCAGGGTAAATCAGGGTGTAGGCTGAGGCCTAATTTCAGCAAGTTTAATATCTGATGTAGTATGAATGTGGAGGGAACAGGAGATATTGCCGGACACACAGCAGGGGAGCAGCTGACATTACTGAACCCCACTAACACAGGAGCTAGTGTTTTTCTCTATGCAGACGGCACTTCTGAGCAGCAACTGGCAGTGTTGGAGCCCAGGGTAAATCAGGGTGTAGGCTGAAGCCTAATTAGAGCAAGTTTAATATCTGCTGTTGTGTGAATGTGGACAGAGCAGGAGATATTGCCGGACACACAGCAGGGGATCAGCTGACGTTAGTGAACCCCATTAACACAGGAGCAAGTGTTGACTGTGCAGACAGCACTTCTGAGCAGCAACTGGTGGTGTTGGAGCCCAGGGTAAATTATGGTGTAGGCTGAAGCCTAATTAGAGCAAGTTTAATATCTGTTGTTGTGTGAATGTGGACGGAGCAGGAGATCTTGCCGGACACACAGCAGGGGAGCAGCTGGCATTACTGAACCCCACTAACACAGGAGCTAGTGTTTATCTCTGTGCAGACGGCACATCTGAGCAGCAACTGGCAGTGTTGGAGCCCAGGGTAAATCAGGGTGTAGGCTGAGGCCTAATATCAGCAAGTTTAATATCTGATGTAGTATGAATGTGGAGGGAGCAGGAGATATTGCCAGACACACAGCAGGGGAGCAGCTGACATTACTGAACCCCACTAACACAGGAGCTAGTGTTTTTCTCTGTGCAGACGGCACTTCTGAGCAGCAACTGGCAGTGTTGGAGCCCAGGGTCAATCAGGGTGTAGGCTGAGGCCTAATTTCTGCAAGTTTAATATCTGATGTTGTGTGAATATGGACAGAGCAGGAGATATTGCCGGACACACAGCAGGTGAGCAGCTGACATTACTGAACCCCACTTACACAGGAGCTAGTGTTTTTCTCTGTGCAGACGGCACTTCTGAGCAGCAACAGGCAGTGTTGGAGCCCAGAGTCAATCAGGGTGTAGGCTGAGGCCTAATTTCAGCAAGTTCAATATCTCATGTTGTGTGAATGTGGACGGAGCAGGAGATAGAATCATAGAATCATAGAATCATAGAATCGTAGAGTTGGAAGGGACCTCCTGGGCCATCTGGTCCAACCCCCTGCTCAAAGCAGGATTTGCTAAATCATCCCAGTCAGATGTCTGTCCAGCCTCTGTTTGAAGACTTCCATTGAAGGAGAACTCACCACTTCTCGTGGCAGCCTGTTCCACTCATTGATCACTCTAACTGTCAAAAAGTTTTTTCTAATATCTAATCTGTGTCTCCTCCCATTCAGTTTCATCCCATTGCTTCTAGTCTTTCCTTGTGCAAATGAGAATAAAGTTGATCCTTCTACAATGTGACAGCCCTTTAGATATTTGTAGACAGCAATTAAGTCTCCTCTCAGTCTTCTCTTTTGCAAACTAAACATTCCCAAATCCTGCAACCTTTCCTCATAAGACAGGGTTTGCAGACCGGTCACCATTCTGGTCGCTCTTTTCTGAACTTGCTCCAGTTTGTTGATGTCTTTTTTAAAATGTGGTGCCCAAAACTGGACACAATATTCCAGATGAGGTCTGACCAAAGAGGAGTAGAGGGAAATAATGACTTCACGTGATCTAGACTGTATGCTTCTGTTAATACATCCTAGAACTGCATTTGCCTTTTTTGCTGCTGCATCACACTGTTGACTCATATTCAGTCTGTGATCTATTAGTATACCCAAGTCTTTTTCACATGTGCTGTCACTTAGCCCTATTCCTCCCATTCTATATATGCTTTTTTCATTTTTATTGCCCAGATGTAGTACTTTGCATTTCTCCCTGTTAAAAACCATTCTGTTAGTTACTGCCCACTTCTCCAGTTTATTTAAATCTTTTTGAATCCTCTCTCTCTCTTCTCTAGTATTAGCTATCCCTCCTAGCTTTGTGTCATCAGCAAATTTAATCAGTTTACCCTCAATTCCTTCATCTAAATCGTTGATAAAGATGTTGAACAATACAGGGCCCAGGACAGAGCCCTGTGGTACCCCACTTGAGACATTCTTCCAACTGGATGTGCAGCCATTTACGACCACTCTTTGGGTCCGATCACTAAGCCAGCTATGAATCCACCTAACAGTTGCCTTGTCCATTCCATACTTAGTCATTTTTTCAATAAGGATTGTATGAGATACTTTGTCAAATGCTTTGCTGAAGTCAAGATATACTATATCTACAGCATTTCCTTGATCCACCCAATCAGTAATACCATCATAGAAGGAAATTAAATTAGTCTGACATGACTTATTAGTTACAAACCCATGCTGACTCTGTTTAATCACTTCATTCTTATCCAGGTATTGACATACATGTTGTTTAATAATTTGTTCAAAGATCTTTCCTGGTATAGAAGTCAGACTCACCGGCCTATAGTTGCCTGGGTCCACCTTCTTCCCCTTTTTGAAGATAGGAACAACATTTGCTCTTCTCCAGTCTTCTGGCACTTCTCCTGTTCTCCAAGAATTTTCAAAGATTATGGAGAGTGGTTCAGAAATTTCTTCTGCTATCTCCTTCAGTACTCTGGGGTGTAATTCATCTGGACCTGGAGACTTGAATTCATTTAGGTTAGCTAAGTGTTTCCTCACTATCTTTCTGTTTATAGATATCCTGGATTCTTCTATTCCCTTAATAGGACAGTGAATAACAGTTGGTGTTACATTTCCTTTCTGAGAGAAAACAGATGCAAAATAGGAATTTAAAAGTTCAGCCTTCTCAACATCCTGTCTTACCATTTCATCATTTTCATCCTGTAAAAATCCTATAGCATCTTTGACTTTTCTTTTACTTTTGACATATCCCCAAAATCCTTTATTATTGCTTTTGACATCTCTTGCAAGCCTCAATTCATATTGCCGGACAGGGATCAGCTGACGTTACTGAACCCCACTAACACAGGAGCTAGTGTTTTTCTCTGTGCAGACGGCACTTCCGAGCAGCAACTGGCAGTGTTGGAGCCCAGGGTCAATCAGGGTGTAGGCTGAGGCCTAATTTCAGCAAATTTAATATCTGTTGTAGACTACTACTGATATTAAATGTGCTCCAGTTAGGCCTCTGGCTACACTCTGTCTCTAGTATTTACCCTGGGCTCCAACACTGCCAGTTGCTGCTCAGAAGTGCCATCTGCACAGTCAACACTTCCTCCTGTGTTAATGGGGTTCATTAACGTCAGCTGATCCCCTGCCGTGTGTCCGGCAATTTCTCATGCTCTGTCCACATTCCCACTACTGCTGACAGAGCAGGAGAAATTGCTCCTCCCAATGTGCTGACTCCCAACTGGCCAAGAAACGCTGTCCCCTGCTTGAGGCGTCATCTCTGCCTGCTCTGCATCACCCCACCCTCACTCTACATACTGACTACTAGAGCATTGCGTACCTCCCTCCTCTGGAGAGATGTCTTGCTCCTCCATTGACTCCTCCTCATCCTCCTCACAAAGTGTCCCCTGCCTAGGCCTTTGTGAGGAACCACGTTGCGCAGACTGTCCAGAAGCAGATGGCATTTGTGACTCCTCATCCTCCACCTCTTCCAAAACCTCCTCCCTTAGTGCTTGCAGTGTTTTTTCAAGCAGGCAGATAAGGGGGACAGTCATGCTGACTAGTACATCATCTGCACTCACCATCCACGTGGAGTCATCGAAGGCACGCAAAACGTGGCTGATGTCCTTCATAGAGGCCCACTCAGTGGTGGTGAAGTGTGAACGGCGCGCAGTGCGACTTGTTTGTGCCTGATGCAGCTGGTACTCCATTACTGCTGCCTGCTGCTCACACAACTGCTCCAACATATGTAACGTTGAATTCCACCTGGTGGGTAGGTAACATATGATGCGATGTTCCGGAAGGCGGAATCGACGCTGCAGAGCTGCAATGCGCGATCTTGCCATGCTGGAATGCCGCAAGTGAGTGCACTCTATGCGGACCTTGTGCAGCAGTGCATCAAGATCCGGATAGTCCCTCAAAAAACTCTGCACGACCAAGTTGAGCACATGTGCCAGACATGGGATGTGAGTGAGGTTGCTTAGGCTCAGAGCTGCCACCAGATTTCTGCCATTGTCAAACACTACCAAGCCTGGCTGGAGATTCGCTAGCACAAACCACACGTCGCTCTCCTGCTTGATGGCATTCCAGATCTCCTGCGCTGTGTGGCTTCGATTCCCCAAAGAAATTAATTTCAGTACGGCCCGTTGACGTTTGGCCACTGCTGTGCTCATGTCAGTCGTAACAGGCTCCTGCAGCGCTGATTCAGAGGAACTGGAGTATGAGGAGGAGTCAATGTGTACAGACTGGATTCCTGCAATCCTTGGAGTTGGCAGAACAAGTACAGCGCCACTCTCAAGATCTGTTCCCGGCTCCACAACATTTACCCAATGGGCAGTGAGGGAAAGGTATCGTCCCTGTCCATGGTTACTGGTCCACGCATCGGTGGTCAGGTGGACCTTGCTACTGACGGCGTTTAGTAGCGTATGTTTAATTTTTCCCTCCACATGCTTTTGCAGGGCAGGGACGGCTTGCCTGCTGAAATAAAAGCGGCTGGGCACGTTGTATTGTGGGACTGCCAATGCCATGAAGTTATGGAAGGTGTCAGTCTCCACCAGCCTGAATGAGAGCATTTCAAGGGCCAGTAGTTTTGCAATGCCAGCATTCAGAGCCTGTGCTAGGGGATGATTTGCCGAGTATGGCCGCCTTTTCTCCAATGCCTGTGCTACCGATGGCTGTAGAGTGACCTGGGAGTGTGAGGATGACAGGGAACGTGGTGCTGTGGGTGGAATTACACTGGGTCTCTGTACAACAGTGCCAGAGGTTCTTCCATGGCGATCCTGTGAAGAAGCCAAACCAGCTGTGTGTGAGCTGGAGAAAGAGGCTACAACACGAGCTGAAGAGGTGGTAGGTGGTGCTGTAGGTTGGCCTACGTCTTCAGTGTGTCTTTGTAACTCCACCACGTGCTTGGTCCGCACATGTTTCCACATATTTGTGGTATTGAGGTTGCTGACACTTTTCCCTCTTTTGACTTTCTGATTACACAGCTTGCATTTGACAAAGCAAATGTCATCTGTAACGGTGTCAAAAAAGGACCACGCACTGCAAGTCCTAGGAGCGCCCGTTTTGGGTTTTGGAAGAGGAATGCTCCTAATGGGTGCCGAAGTGGAGGCTACAGGCAACCAAGTCTGCCCTCTCCCTCTCCCTCCTGTTTTGGCCATTCAGGGAATCTCTTCCTCAGAGCTGCTCCCACCATCTTCCTGTTCCTTACGCCATGATGGGTCAAGGACCTCATCATCTACACTACCCTTTTCAAACACCTGCTTCTCCTGGGTAGTCTCGCCAGCACAGTACGCACCAGAAAGTGGCACCTGAGTCTCATCATCAGATGCGTACTGAGGTGTGCTGACCATAGGCACTGGCCCACCCGCCTCTTCAGATTCAGAGAGACAAAGCTGTTGCGCATCACTGCATACTCCCTCTTCTTCACATTCTAGAATGCTGCTTGGCTGACCCCCTGTTTCCAAGCCAAGAAATTCAGAGAACAGAAGTAGAGATGGCTCCTGTCCAGGGCTCTCTGACTGCCTGGGCAATTTGGTAGGTGGTGAAGAGACAAATGGTTGCTCCTCAGTGCTCTGGACCTGAGAGGATGTGGAAGTAATTGAAGTCGATGCGTTAGCTGCCATCCATCCGGCAACGGCTTCAAGTTGTTCCTCCCACAGCAGTGGGGTACGGCGAGCTCCTACAAAGCTGCGCATAAAGGACTGTTCCCTGGGAAAACTGGGGGATGCTGGGTCACTGGTGCCCGCAGCAGGCACAGAATCCCCACGTCCTCTCCCTGCTGAAACTCCACGCCCACAACCACGTGCCTTACTCCCTGCCTTCTTCATCTTGGTAGACTGATAAAGATAGGCAGAAAAGTACTAAGGGCTTAGTGTGCTTATTCCTGAACAGCTGCTAACAGGTATAAGAAACACTAATTTTATAAAGTGTGGAATACACTTTAATATGAGCTAATGTGGCCTACACAACTGTAAAGTGGAGTGTTTGGTGAACTTTATTTACGTGTTTTTTTCACACAAAAAAAAGGATGTGCCCAAAGATGTAAAACCGATAGTATCACAAACTTTTTGTAGCTATTACAATGCAGGAAGGTAACCTACAATGCAATAGATGAGGCTACAAAAAATAGCCTAATACTAATCTGGCTGGGGCTGCAGGGCACAGGCCAGCAGAAAGGCTCCTCTTCTATCTACTCCTATATAGTGTTTGCAACCAATCTAGCTGGATACGGATGGAAGCACACCAATAGGAGAAATTCAGGAAAAATAAGCAGCACTACAGCAAAAAAGGACAATGTATGAGGCAGTGACGTACGCTGAGCGGACTACAACCCGAGGTGGCTGCAGAACACACTACAGCGTGAGCTGCTCTCACACACAGAGACCTCACAGACAGCCGTGTGCTAGTGCAGAGAACTGGGCACTAGCACTGAAAGGCTGCAGAAAGGCTCCGCTATCTACTCCTATAGTGTTTGCAACCAATGTAGATGGATACGGATGGAAGCACACTAATAGGAAAAATCAGGAAAAATGAGCAGCAATAAAACAAAAAAAGGACTGTATGAGGCAGTGATGCACGCTGAGCGGACTACAACCAGACGTGGCTGCAGAACACACTACAGCGTGAGCTGCACTCACACACACAGACCTTGCAGACAGCTGTGAACAGCACTGCAAGGCAAAAGAAAGCTTCACACAGCAGTTGCTAAAGTAGCCTGGGTAAAGCACAATATAGCTAATCGCCATCTCTAACTGTCCCTCAGAGTCTTGAACAGCAGCGTCCTATCCCTAACTGAATTCACAGCAGAGTGAACCAAAAATGGCGGCGGCAGCTTTTATAGTGCATCATGACATCATTTCAGCAGCCAAT
This sequence comes from Dendrobates tinctorius, assembly GCF_039654945.1. Taxonomy (NCBI): domain Eukaryota; kingdom Metazoa; phylum Chordata; class Amphibia; order Anura; family Dendrobatidae; genus Dendrobates; species Dendrobates tinctorius. The sequence continues at coordinate 15,705,644 of NW_027361814.1, read as the reverse complement.
CACAGTCATGCCATTAGTTAACATGCCTACATGCCTAACAGGATGTGCCCACACTTCCTAGGATTCCTCATTGGCTGAATCAAATCAAACTGGCCCATAGCATTATGGGAACTTCCGATTCCGGTATTCGATATGCAAAAAGTATAGGAACTCAGTATCGGAATTCCGATCCCGCGAATATCGGCCGATACCCGATATTTTCAGTATCGGAATGCTCAACGCTACCGAAGACGTGCAAGAAGCCTGTACTGGTGAAGGTGTGTATGAGGCTTTTAAAAAGGCGGTCCAAGCATGTAGTGTGAACTGGGCACCAGAGTCAAAACAGTTGGTGGTACTTTCAACCAGGGAAGACACAGAAAAGCGTGTAGCTGTCCTGACAGATATGCATCTGCAATGTCTCCACGCTAAACAAATGTTCAGCCGGAGTAATGTGAAAGCTGCTTGATGTCCAGAGCTTGCGAGGGAAGCTAAGAATTGGCTGGGCTTGGGGGAAGATGTAATTCCGGTAACCAAATATCTGGTGGAGAGTCGTTGGAAGACTCGGTAAAGTAATGCAGGACCTTGTGAATATCTCCGGTGTGGCAAGGGTGAGGATCCCTCCTGATGGTGAAGTTCAGGTATCTGGTGAAGAGGGCATGATTCCCATCATTGTGGTTGGCTCCATGGAAAGCCTGAGGAACTTTCGGTTGCTCCTAGAATATCGAGTAACATACCTGCGGGAGATTGAGCAGTTGAGACTTGACTGACTGCAGATCAATAAAGAGATGTGGAACATCAGATGGCGGCAGCCTTCGACCCAAGGTATAAAGACCCGAAGGGTTCCTCCAAAAAGTGAAATGGCAGGTAGCCGAAGACTGTCAGTCAAACGTGAACGTCAAAAATCTGCAAGTGGCAGTTCTCCTCACAGTATGAGACTGAGAGACTTAGACAGTAGCTCCTGTGATGTACTACATGGGTCAGACCAGACAGGAGGCTTGACTAAGTAAGACTTATGACCGCACCAACTGGGAGAGCCAGTCATGGAGAGAAAAGTCGGGGGATGGAGCAGACAGGGAAAGTGTGGAGACTAAAGAGAGTCTGGTCACGCAGACAGACTTTGACTGGAAGGCCAAAGCCCAAGGCTGATATACTGACTGCTGGGGGCGGGGGAGGCCTAACGTAAATATGATGCCGTATGATGCCCAAAACAGATGGAGACGGTCCTCTCGACTTATAGGGCAAGGTGACATGGGTGCACGGTTTCGAGACCCCTGGGTCATGTCAAGTGTTCAACCTCACAAGTTAAAACAGAGGGGGAAGGTATGTGGTGCAGTGACCGCTGTGACAGCTAGGGGGCGCTGTATGGGTCATGCACACAGGCATATCCATTGTGGTATTGGAGATAGGATGGTAAATGACCGGTATGTATCCCAGGGTGGGTGGCTCTGGGATGGAAGCTTGGATGTGTGTTGATCAGCAGAGGTACTGCTGAGGTTTTTGTTACAGTGTATCAGGGAGAGCTTCCAGGTGGCTGGTGAGATGAGTGGAACCAGTCACCTACAAACCCACCCAGGAGCGTGTGTCTAAACACCCATAGTAATCCTGTATATATGTGTGTATGGCTGGGTGTCTGAAATAAGACCTGCAATGAGGTCATTGCCATGTGATCCAGTGGGCGTAGCTACAGACTATATAAGGTGACCAGGGTAGGTCAAATGAGAGTAAGTGCCTGCATCTGATTGGTCCGTGTGGAAGGTCCCTGAAGGCTAACGTGCTAGATGGTGTGCTGCCTTCCTGAAGCTCACATGCGGAGGCCGCTGACCAGGTGAGGCCTGTGTATAATGGCCTGTGTGTGTGGGACAGTCCCCAGGAGGGAACGGACATCAGGAATGAGATGCAGCAAAGAGGTAACCCCGGATAGGGGGAAATAAGTGTGAGGCTATAGAGCCTGATTGCTGGACATTGCACAACCTGTGTGACCACAGGTCTGAGAGAGCAGAGCTCTATCATGAATTTTCTGTTGCTGGATATAAGCCTGTTGCAGTATATGGTTTATGTTGATTAATAAACCGCATGGACTGTTTATGTTAAAAAACCTGTGCCGCACCTGGTTAATCGGCTGCCAAGCGAGGGTCCCCAGCATGTATAACAAGCGTTACCTTACAAAGTGTTCAAGATACATTCAAGCTTAATTTTTAGATTTGCTGAAGTCTATACAAGTGGACTACAAGCCATGGTCCAAAAATATCTGTATGTAATTTGGCATATGTGTGATTACCAAAATTAACATATTACCTCTTATTTTATATCTCTTGGATATTCCTTATATTCATTTCGTGTTGCCATTTCCACTTTAAGGCCTGGGTGCGAACTGAATAGAGCTTTACTTTTTATTTCCATTCCATTTTATTTCCATTCCACTGGTGCCATACAACTAGAGATGGGAAGACACCTGGATGTTCAAGTCTGTCGGGTTCGGCTGAACAGTTACAAAAAGTTCAGGATTGAAGACCAGTACGGTACCCGAACCTGAACCCCATTTACTTCAATGGGGGGGGGCCCGAACATCCAGTGTTTGCTACGCTGTTATGTGTATGCGTGGCAAACACTGCTTCTGATCGGTGGTAAAATCATCACTGTCAGTCAAAAAGCCGTGGTTCCCATGCTGTCAAAAGACAGAGTGAGCCCACAGCTGTAATTGAAGGTATGAAGTTTACCTCTGGTCACTGTTGTCGGCTGATGGGACTACTGCTCCCATCAGCCAATGCATGCTGCCGCTAATAACAGTGAGAGAAGGAGCAGCTGATGGCAGTTTTTTTTCCAGCCAGCGCCACAATGTAATTAAATAATTTAAAAAAACGGCGTGGGTTCCCCTGTATTTTTGATAACCAGTCAGGCAAAACTCACAGCTGTGGGCTGCAACCCTCAGCTGTCAGCAAGTCTGGTTATCAAGAATAGAGGGGTACCAACTAAGATTTTTAAAATTATTTAAATAAATTAAAAAAGGCATGGGGTCCCCTCATTTTTGACAACCAGCCTTGCTAAAGCAGACAGCTGGGGGATGGTATTCTCAGGCTGGTAAGGGGCCATGGATATTGCCCCCCTCCCAGCCTAAAAATAGCAGCCAGCAGCTGCCAAGAAAAGGGGCATCTGTTAGATGCACCAATTCTGGTGCTTAGCCCATCTCTTCCCAATTGCCCTGTAGCAGTGGCAAGTGGGGTTCATATTTGTGGGGTTTATGTCACTTTTGTATTGTCCGGACACATCAACCCATGGCTTAGTAATGGAGAGGCATCTATAAGACACCTATGCATTACTAATTCTATAGTTGTATTGTAGATAAACACACACCCAGAATAAAGTCCTTTATTTGAAATAAAACAAAACACACTTTTCCATTTTTTTTAAATGACAAACACAGTTATACTCACCTACGCTAGTTACACTGAATCCCTCATCTTCTGCAATAAAACAAAAATAGAAAACAACAATATCCCTCACCTGTCCTTTGTTCTGCTCCACGCCATAATCCATGTCTGGGGGTAAACAGTTTTCAACCTGGACGGTGCCAAGATGTGACCGCTCTGGCTGAGAACCACTGGTGAATAAGCTGTTGCGAGCGCAGCATCAGAGACTAGCGGTGACTAGGGATGGGCGAGTCTACTCGCTAGGACTCGTTACTCGGCGAATAGTAAGGGACTCGCTGGACTCGTTACTCGGCGAGTCTCCCAGTGATTACTCGCACAGTAACGAGTCCAATGCAAGTCAATGGCAATCCTAGTTTTGTCAGAGTTTTATTTTCTCACTCGCTAGACTCGCTATATCACATCGCTGTCAACAGCGAGTCTGAGCGAGTCTGAGCGAGTCTACGATTCCGAGTCCTGTATACTGGATTCGGGACTCGCTTATACAGAATCTGTTATGTTCCTACAAGTTTCCAAGACAGCCTATGTCAACACACAGCGATTGTGAGCGAGTCTGAGCGAGTCTACGAATCCCGAGTCCTGTATACTGGATTCGGGACTCGCAAATATAGAATCTGTTATGTTCCTACAAAGCTTCCGAGACAGCCTAGCGTGTTAGGTCAGAAAACTTTTTTAGATGGACAAGCATGTTAGCCAATCATATTCAGTAATGTTGGTTGTGGCAGGACTATGATTGGCTTCTGTCCATTGTGATGCCTATGTCATGTATGAGAGGCGAGGCTGTATATAAGCCTTTTCCACCGCCATTTCCTCTACATTCCTGAGAGATCTGAGATAGAGCAGGGTGAGGTAAATGCTTGAGCAGATCATAGGGATTGTCAGTTAGTGTAGGGAAACTTCAAGATTCCTTATATTAAACCCAAACAGCTCTTCTGAGAGCTACCAGGAGGACAGAGGAGTACTGTGTAGACTGTAGGCAGGCAGGCAGGGAGGATCAAGCCTTACAGTGCAGTGCACAGTGCAGGGACTAGTGTGCAGCTTCACTGCTAGGTGTCAGCACACACACTTACCCCGCCAGCAAGTGATGCCTACAGCACCACCTAACTCCATCTCGGTGACTGTGCATTTGTCAACAATGTCACAAAAACCACAATTTCCCAAAAAAGAGGTTGCAAAGGGACGAGGTCGTGGCCGTAGCAGTGCAGGGAACATCACTTGAGCGATCTCCCTCCAGGCTGTAGTCCGCTGGATGTTATGCCCATAGGCAGGGTCAGTGGGGAGCCAAAGCAGGGGCCGAGCCTCCACCAGATCAATCAACTGCAGCGTGTTGACAGTGACACGGGCCATGATTGCTCTGTATTGCTCTGTGTGTGTGTGCGTATGTCAACTCGACTCGGATTATTTCCTGTTTGCTCAAAGCATGGTGTGTGCTAGAGAAAATCGCTTCCCTCGCCTCATCGGCGCTAAATAAGACAAACAAATGCGAGTTTGGACTCGGACACAGCAGCAACAAACTGTTGCGAGTGGGGTTTACAAATCGCCAATGCAAGCGCTTTCCGAGACACATCTGCGATTTGTAAATCGCACATTACTCGCTAAGACTCGCTTCCCCATTCATTAACATTGGACTCGCTAGACTCGCAACGAGTAGCGAGTCCCGGGCTCGGACTCGCTAGAGTCAAGCGATTCCGAGTAATTTAGGACTCGCCCATCACTAGCGGTGACGTCATTGAGGTTACTGTCGGTGAATGAAGCTGTGTTCCCAGCCGGGCCCCTGAACTGCAGTGACCTCCCTCCAATGAGATCATTGCTAGCACAGTGAGAAAAAGTCTCACGGTGCATAGGCAAGTTCACCGCAGTTCACTGGGAGAATTTCACTGCAGTGGACGATACAAAGGTGACATCAACCCCACAAATATGAACCCCATTTGTTACTATTACAGGACAAGTGGAAGGAGCTGGGCATAGCGCCAGAATTTGAACATGTCATAGATGAGCCTTTTCTGAGCGGCTTCGGGCTGCTGTTTTTAGGTTTGGGGGGTCAATATCTATGACCCCTTACCAATCTGAGAATACCAACCCCCAACTGTCTGCTTTAGCAAGGCTGGTTATCAAAAATGTGGCAGACCCCAAACCATTTTTTTTTAAATTATTTAATACAAAAAAATCGGTGTGGGGACCCCTACATTCCTGGCAACCAGTCTTACTGAAGCTGACAGCTGAGGGTTGCAAATATACAGGGGAACTCAAGCCATTTTTTTTTTAATTATTTATTTACAGCGCAGATGAATACTGCCAGAGCCGGACCTAAACTGTCAAACATCTTCTTGACTGCTTCATCATATTCTACAAGGGCGACTGCTGCTGCCACTTCAGCTAGACACTTGCCTAACACATCTACCCATGCTTGTAGAGGGAGTTGTATAGCTGTACTGTATTGTTGCTGGGAAGCGCACCCTTCTCAAAGTAGACAAATATGAAACTGCAACCAATATATGGATATTTTTTCATGGTTTGTTGACAAGTTATTACTGAGTCCCTTTGAGAACAGCTATCATGTTTCTGATCAGTAAATAAATGGATAATTTTTGGATGGCTTGATAAAATACTATTGCGATTGCTTATTCAGTTTGCTAATAGGAAAGCTATTGCGGATATAAAAAAAGAGATATTTTTTTTCACTCTCGTTGAGAATTGATCGCATCTTCGCTTGTTTTTGTTACCTAAATAAAGGGATGATTTTTTAAAACTTTTGAAAATGCACCATTGTTTCTTCATTTAGAAAATTGCAAAATAGGGATAATTTTTGCGTGGCTTGTAAAGAATTTGGTATAGCCTCTGATATAGAAGAGTTAATGGTTTGCTTTTATATCCCTTTAAATGCCTTTAAGACTTCAATTGCCTTTTGCCTTATTATTGCTAGAATTATTCTTATGTAGACTAGTAGTCTCTGTCTTCAAGGAAACTATACTTGTTATCATATTTGTTCTCAACAACGTGTTCTGGGTATATTGTAAACAAGGTACGACCCTGAGGTGATGGTAGGGGCCAAATGAGCTCCATAGAGTCACATATTTCTGTAAATGGTATAAAAACATGTCTTATATTTCATTACGTCAGAAAAAGTGATTTGACCACGGATTGTGTGTTGAAGTCTCTTTGTCTCCAAGCGCTTGCAACAGAAAGGGCGAAAAACCTCACAATTCGGACTCACTGGTGATCTGGACAGCTGACGCTTGGTCAGAACAAAAGCAGCTACGACAGTTTTGACGCCCAACGGGGACCGTGGAAACCAGTCTATTCGGAATCCATATGTGGGAGTTTCCTGGGAGGTTGAAAAATTCAGAATCCAGGCTGCAGCAGGTGAGAACATTTATTCTTACACTGATTTTGCATTTGCAAACTCGCTAAGGATCTCTACATATCTCTGGGTAAGACTGTAACAGCACGGTTCAAAAAGAACCCACATCACCAGTGAGTGGTGAGTATGTCTGTGTGAGGGTTGAATAATAGAGTAATAAGATAATAATTGTCATCTGTATTATCTGTCAATCTGTTCTAGCAATATACTAATATACTAACTGGTTGTGTACTGGTGTACTGTGTAGCACAAACAAAGTCTGGGATAGACTCTGTGCAGTTGTTGTTGTTTTTGATTGGCAGTAAATCATATGAGGCTGTATTTTGTATAGGGCTGTGGTTTTTGGTTGCTCCGGTTTTCAATGTTTCTTGTTTAAGAAGTTGGCTTTTGTGTTCTCAGAGTGTCAGTGGACACTGCTGTAAGTTAAAGTGTCAATCAAATATCTAAAGTCCAAGATAGGCAGGCTGTGTGAATCTTTGTATGTTTGTCTATGAGAACCTCTGAATGAGTTGAGACGTGAGTAATTGAGTATAAGGGATATAAATAAATCCCTGATTGATGAGGGGTTCCATTAGGTGTGGTCCTCTGTATCTGACAGAGGACATTATTCGACTCACTTTGAGCTGAATTAGGCAGAGTGATTGAGATAAGGGATTTTTATTATCTTCTCTTTGTAAAATCAAATGACCGCTGAAAAGTGAAAGAAAAAAAAAGGGAAAAAAATCCCTGAATGAGCACGTATGAATGAATCATCACTAGAGTTGAGCAATACCGTCCGATACTTCAAAGTATCGGATCGGAATGGATCGGCCGATCTTAAAAAAAAGTATCGGTATCGCCGATTCCGATACCGGAAGTCCCATTCAAGTCTATGGGACTTCCGGTATCGGAATAAGAAAAACCCTGTTTTTGCCTTGTACAGCCTCTCTGGGGTCTGTACGGGCCTTTCGGGGGGCTGTGCCGGCCTGCCAGGGGGTCTGTGCAGGCTCCGGGGGGCTGTGCCGGCCTGCCGGTGGTCTGTGCAGGCTCCGGTGGGCTGTGCCGGCCTGCCGGGGGGCTGTGCCGGCCTGCCGGGGGGGCTGTGCAGGCTCCGGGGGGCTGTGCCGGCCTGCCGGTGGTCTGTGCAGGCTCCGGTGGGCTGTGCCGGCCTGCCGGGGGGCTGTGCCGGCCTGCCGGGGGGGCTGTGCAGGCTCCGGGGGGCTGTGCCGGCCTGCCGGTGGTCTGTGCAGGCTCCGGTGGGCTGTGCCGGCCTGCCGGGGGGCTGTGCCGGCCTGCCGGGGGGGCTGTGCCGGCCTGCCGGTGGTCTGTGCAGGCTCCGGTGGGCTGTGCCGGCCTGCCGGGGGGCTGTGCCGGCCTGCCGGGGGGGCTGTGCAGGCTCCGGGGGGCTGTGCCGGCCTGCCGGTGGTCTGTGCAGGCTCCGGTGGGCTGTGCCGGCCTGCCGGGGGGCTGTGCCGGCCTGCCGGGGGTCTGTGCAGGCTTCGGGGGTCTGTGCAGGCATCGTCCGATGGGACTACAAGTCCCATCGGGCGATGCCTGCTACCATGACAGTGATTGACACATTAGCCAATGATGGGACAGTAGTAGTCCCATCATCCGGCTAATGTGTTGAATGTAAAAAAAAAAAAAAAATTACATGCTACATACATGCTACATTCATACTACATACTACATACATGCTACATTCATGCTACATATATACTACATGCAACATACATACTACATATATACTACATGCATGCAACATGCATACTACATATATACTACATGCAACATACATACTACATATATACTACATGCATGCAACATGCATACTACATATATACTACATGCTACATACATACTACATATATGCTACATATATACTACATGCATGCTACATACATACTGCATGCTACATACATACCACATACATACTACATACATACTACATACATACTACATGCATGCTACATACATACTACATGCTACATACATACTACATATATACTACATGCATGCAACATGCATACTACATATATACTACATGCAACATACATACTACATATATACTACATGCATGCAACATGCATACTACATATATACTACATGCTACATACATACTACATATATGCTACATATATACTACATGCATGCTACATACATACTACATGCTACATACATACTACATGCTACATACATACCACATACATACTACATACATACCACATACATACTACATACATACTACATACATACTACATACATACTACATGTGGGAATTTCCCACGCAGCAATGGCATAAAGTGAGACTAGGGACTTTTTTTTTTTAAGTGGCGGAGGAATACAGTGCGGAAGGATACCTACCTTCCGTCATTGGATTCCTGCAGCCCGTAGAGAACGGCAGCATCAGCTGATGCTGCAGTTCTCTACCCAAGATCGTCGTGGGACACACTCGTGGACTGCTTCGGATCATGGGTGAGTATTTTTGTGGTTTGTTATGTTAATATTTATTCCGTAAAAGACAATGGCTTCGGGGAACAATGTGACAAGTATTGGTAAGTATGTTACTCTATGTTATATGTACTGTATGTCTATGTATGTATTGTATGAATGTATTGTATGTAGTATGTATGTAGTATATATGTGGTATGTATGTAGCATGTAGTATGCATGTAGTATGTATGTAGCATGCATGTAGCATGCAGTATGTATGTAGCATGCATGTAGTATATATGTAGTATGTATGTAGCATGTAGTATGTATGTAGCATGCATGTAGTATATATGTAGTATGTATGTAGCATGTAGTATGTATGTAGCATGCATGTAGTATGTATGTAGTATGTATGTAGTATGTATGTAGTATGTATGTGGTATGTATGTAGCATGTAGTATGTATGTAGCATGCATGTAGTATGTATGTAGTATGTATGTAGTATGTATGTGGTATGTATGTAGCATGTAGTATGTATGTAGCATGCATGTAGTATATATGTGTTATGTATGTAGTATGTATGTAGTATGTATGTAGCATGCATGTAGTATGTATGTAGTATATGTGGTATGTATGTAGTATGTATGTAGCATGCAGTATGTATGTAGCATGCATGTAGTATATATGTAGTATGTATGTAGCATGTAGTATGTATGTAGCATGCATGTAGTATATATGTAGTATGTATGTAGCATGTAGTATGTATGTAGCATGCATGTAGTATGTATGTAGTATTTTTTTTTTTTTTTAACATTTAACACATTAGCCGGATGATGGGACTACTACTGTCCCATCATTGGCTAATGTGTCAATCACTGTCATGGTAGCAGGCATCGCCAGATGGGACTTATAGTCCCATCGGACGATGCTTGCACAGACCCCCGGACATCAGCACAGCCCCCCGGCAGGCCGGCACAGACCCCCACAGGGTGCACAGACCACCGGCAGGCCGGCACAGCCCCCCGGCAGGCCGGTACAGACCCCGGGCAGTCCACACAGCCCCCCGGCAGGCCGGCACAGCCCCCCGGCAGGCCGGTACAGACCCCGGGCAGTCCACACAGCCCCCCGGCAGGCACCCCCGGAAGGCCCGAAATGACGGCGCATCATGATGCGCACACACAGCGCATCATGATGACGTCAGGCTGTCAATCAACTTTGAACTTCCGATTCCGATGCCGACTTCCGATATTGAAAAAATATCGGAAGTCGGTATCGGAATTCCGATACAGCAAGTATCGGCCGATACCCGATACTTGCGGTATCGGAATGCTCAACACTAATCATCACACATCATTTTTGTGTCAAGAGATTTGTGACCTTTCTAGTTGTGGTGGAATCCTGGACAGATGCGTTATAGATATTTCAAATCTACATCTGAGATTGAATGAATTGAGTAATGATATAGTTCGTGTTATATGTGGCATTACATTGTAAAGTTTCCTGAATGCATTTGGCCATAAAAGGGCAAGACTCAGTTAATCTCATTATACAGTTATCTGCTCTTACAGTGAAATCCCGTGATTTTGAGTTTCTTTGTAGAAATTGATTTTGATAAATCTAAAGAACTACGGAACTCTGTGAAGGACGCTCTGATGGGAGGGGGGGAATGATGCCGCTGCGCAATTTTCCTTCTCCCTTCGCTCTTATCTCTGCTGAGTGTGAGCTGTGCTCAAAATTCTCTGTAATTCTATCCGTAAGGTACGCGCTGAAAGATTTGTGCATTTTAAAGCAACAGTACTTAATTGAAGTTGGAAGTTAAAAGTAAAATATGGTGCCTAATTTAGAAGGAAATTGTAAGTGATTGTTTGGTCATTATAAGTGATTGTTTGGTAATTGTAAGTGATTGTTTGGTCATTGATGTATTTGAACCTGCTTCTAGTTGTGTGATTGATTTGTATAGCAAATTGTGTATCAACAGAGGAGGTAGCCGACTGTACGGCTGATAAAGTAGGTCAGAGGCCTATCACACCTGGGCCTTCTTACTTTAGTCAGCGGGTTTTTTGTTGTGGGTGAGAGGCGAGGGCAAGGAGCCCTCTGGATATACCTTGGGAGGCTCGCTCTGATTTGCTAGGTGTGGCCACCTGTAGATATGGTTAGGCACACTAGAGGGGCATTTCAGAATAAAAGTGAGCTGTCTAAAGTTGAAGTAGCCTTCCCACAACAATCCATGGAGCTGGGCTGGAAGGATGCAGGCCTGTTCCTATTCTAGCCAGCTGATCTAATGGGTGAGAGGCAGAGAGCCTTCTCGTTACATCCTGTAGGTCTACCGGGTGAGAGGCAAGGAGCCTTCCCGCTACACCTTGACAGGCTCGCTCTGACTTGCTACGTGTGGCCGCCCTTAGATATGGTTAGGCACACTAGAGGGGCATTTCAGAATAAAGGTGAGATGTCAGTAGAAAAAGGTTGAAGCCATGGCAACTTTTTCTGTGTACAGTCGGTGCCCCCAATGGGGTCCAAGACAGCTATGCAAATTGTAAAAGACAGAGAAGAAAGGAAGCAGTAAAGCAGGTCGGACCATTATTTAAAAAGGCAAAAATACCAGAGTGTGAATGTTTGGATGTACAAAAAGGCACAGACAAGAGAAGAAAATAGCAAGTAAATAAATGATGCTTGAGAATGAATGTGCAGCAGTATGGAAGGTGTATTATGAATGTTTTGATTGACAAAATTTAACCAGAGACCCAGACAAAACAGTGGGACTTGTCAACACTGTGATCAGACAAACCCTGACTGAATAGCTACTTGTGTGACCTGTGCTACTGACCTAAGCGAGTTGCACTAAATCCTGTCCAGACAAGACTATAAGAAGCTGACATAATAGTGTGGGTAGTGGGGACATTGACCTTTGCGGAGTAAGCTGACAGTAGACATCAGACGACCAACCCCATCAGGACCTAGAAGTGCGACTAGAATAAGAAAGATGCAGGTGTATTATCCCTGGAGCCCCTCTGACCAGCTAGCTTTGCTGAAGCAGCTGCCTGACCCTGAAGACCAACCATTCCCGTTTTACAGACACATAAAGGAAGTACAGCAGACATATAACTGTACCTGGGCAGACCTAGAGAGGTTGGTGAGTTTAAAGGCAGGTGACGCACTAGGACATATAATTAAGACACACACAGATGTGACAAAGAATCAGGCTTGGGGCATGGATGATAAATTTGCACTGTCTGGGGAGACGTACTGTGAGTCACTAAAACAATGGGCTATAGTGAAACAATCAGAGCAGTCCGTTCTCCTGACTGACATGACACAGCAAAAAGGAGAGAGTGTAGAGATGTACTTTGGACGGATGCAGCTGAAATGGGCAGACATGGGGTACATTTGCATAAACCTACTTGATGTTAGAATACTGGTGAATGCATTCATTGACGGTATGAACAAAGACTTACGAGACGCAGTACAGACAGCCAGACCTGAATGGAGATATGTAGATCCGAAAGACCTCCTTAAGGTAGCTAAAGAAATTGAGCAGACAAGGACAATAAGACGACCTGTCATGTATGCTGGAGCACAAGGAAAAAAGTGGAGACGTAATAAGGGACCTAAGGACCTAGAAACAGTGAGGTGCTGGAATTGTGGTACTTACAAAACTTATTGTTAGTGACAATACCCCTATGAAATTACTGGGAGCAGATGTGCTGAGTGCGATCCCGGCCATCATACAGTACTCTCCTGAGGGTATTACAGTCACAAGTCCCCTCTCAGATAAACATTTGTGTAAGATTGCGGCAATGGTGTATATGACAAAAGCGGTGAAACTAACACCTGACACCAAAATGCCTGAGGATGAGGAAATGGGACAGGTGCCAGACACTGTTTGGCCAAGGGGAAAAACTGATGTGGGTCGGTTGCCCATTCCCCCTGTCATGATTAAAATGAAAGAAGGAACCACTCCTCCTTGTTTAAAGCAATACCCCTTGAGCCTAGCCAAATCAATTGCCCTGAGCAGAGATATTGGAGAGTATGTTAAGGCAGGGGTTCTGGTGCAAAGAAACCCCCCCCCCCCTAGACTGCAAAGATCTTCCCCCTGCGACACCACTTTGTATCCCATTAGGAAAAATAAAGGACTCAAGGGTTTGCTGACACTTACAGAAAGGTTCATGACTTAAGGGCTATTAATGATGATACATTGAGTGTGACCTCAATCGTCCCTAACACACACACACAATACTGTCACAGATCCCAGTAATGTCAAAATGTTTCACAGTCATTGATTTAGCAGGTGCATTCTTCTCTGTACCCCTGCACCCAGACTGTCAGTATCTTTCTCCTTTACTCATAGAGGTGAACAATATTGTTGGACAGTCCTCCCACAAAGGGGGAAAGAAATCCCCTGCCATCTATTCAGCAGCAATGGCAGGGATCCTTGAGTAGTGTCAATCACCTCATCCGCTGATTGTACTATTACAGTACGTGGATGACCCTAAGGGTTGCAAGGTCTCACGTGACAAATTACAGTATTACAAACAAAAGGTGACATTTGTCGGGACATTATATTGCTGAAGGTACCAGACACCTGACAGGAAACAGGCAATTCAAGATCTCCCTCTACCCAGGTCACATCAGCATCTATGCACTTTCCTAGGTTTAGTGACCTACAGTAGGCCTTGGATAAGGTCCGCTTCACAAATATTCCAACCACTTTATGACTGCTTGTCATCAGACCCGGGACCTCACACAAAATTGATTGTGTCTGTGCGGTAGGAGCAGCTGCACTACTACTAGGAAAGGCATGTGAGATCACACTGACGTTTCTTTTGACAATCTATTCCCCACATGACATCCATGCCATACTCGTACAAGTTCAACCAAAGCATCTGTCTATGGCCAGACAGCTCCGACTTGAGTGTGCTCTACTAATTCCTGAGTATGTCACCCTCAAAAGATGTAACGTTCTGAATCCAGCCACCCTCCTGCCTGTGGATTCAGAAAAGGGGGAATTGGTGACCGTATTAGTGAGTGAGGAAGGATACTTTGACATGACACATGAACATGTCTGCATAGAACTGATGAGTCAGGAGACAGTTGGGTTTGCACACATTCATGAAAAAACCTGTTCCTAATGCAGACTTTGAGTTTCTTTTTTGTAGATGGCTCCAGATACCACCAGGATGGACGATTCTACTCTGGATATGCAGTAGTATCCTCACATGAGGTAATCCGAGCGGAACCACTCTCTCCTCACATGTCGGCGCAGGAGGCAGAGTTGAAGGCACTCACTGAGGCGTGTAGAGCCGCTGCAGGTAAAGTCGCTAATATTTTCACAGATTCGAAGCCCATTAAAAATGCAGAGCTGGTGAAACAATTGATGGAGGCATTGATGTTACCAGTCCAGGTTGGCATTGTCAAGGTAAAAAAGGTGACTCCGTGGAGGTAGAGGGCAACAGAAGGGTGAACGAGGCTGCTAAAGTAGCCCAAGGCGGCCTAGAGAGAGCAGTGGATGGTGGCGGGGAGTCAGCGTATTCCAGCCACATTGAGCCTAGATGTCCTGAAATCCCTCCAGCAAAAAGCTGCCCAAACAGAGAAGGTACACCGGGGGAGACTGGGAGCTGAGCTGAACTCAAATGGAGTATGGGAGAATAAGGATAAATTGTGCCCACCAAAGTCCCTGTTCCCAATCATGGCGCAAGCAGCACATGGCCCCACTCACACCTCAAAAAGTCACATGTGTGCCATGGTAGATGCCTTCTGGATCACTCCTGGTTTCAGTTACGCAGCCGCGAAACTTGTACAATCATGCCTCATCTGTGCACAGCACAACCCAGGTAAAACAGTAAAAGTCCCTAAGAAAGCGACATCTAGGCCTCTCTACCCGTTTCAGAGACTGCAGATTGACGACATACAGCTACCAAGGTAGGAGTGTATGCAAATATCCTAGTATGTGTAGATCTCTTCTCTGGTTGGCCGGAAGCCTATCCGGTAAAATGTGCAAATGCTAAAATGACTACAGACAAACTGATGAAAGAACTGATCTGCAGGTATGGTGTCCCAGAAGCCGCAGAAACAGATAGGGGTACACACTTCACGGGAGAAATAATGAGGGAAGTCATGCAGGCCCCGGGTGTACAGCAAACGTTTCATACACCATACAGGCCACAAAGTAGTGGGAAAGTGGAAAGACTAAATGGGACACTTAAACTGAAAATTCAAAAGGCCATGGCAAACACAGGAAAGAGCTGGGTAGAGTGCTTGCCTCTTGCACTCTTTTCAGTCAGACACACTCCAAATAGAAACACAGGCTTGTCTCCTTCTGAAGTCCTGTTGGCAGTGCACCAAAGACTGGTCTGTACTTCCCACAGGTGCTACAGATGCAACATGGTGCTATGACAGCCTACGTCCAGGCCTTGCAGGAAAGACTTAATGTGGTGCATAAACATGTGTTCTCATACATTCCAGATCCTAATGCCAGTGCAGATGTGCATCAGCTGAATCCAGGTGATTGGGTGGTTATACGCAGACACGTGAGAAGGAGCCTGGACCCATGATTTGACGGCCCCTTCCAAGTCCAGCTGACCACATCCACTTCAGTAAAACTTGAGGGAAAGCCCACCTGGATCCACGCCAGTCACTGCAAGAAGGTCCTGTCAACAGCAGAATGACTGTTCTCCTCATCACCTTGCTGGCAGTGACAGGGTTACTGCACTCTACAGAGACACAGGACAACCTCTTAAATGCTGATTGGGACAACAAACTTATTCGGCATCATGCTCTTCTTATAAAGGACATGGAAGGACAGAAACCGAAGGACTGTTGGATCTGTACACACAGCCCTGTATCTGCGAGGACTATGCCGCACTTAGCCTTACCTCTGGAGCCATGGGAGGTATTAACCCCACACTGCATACACAATGAGACTTGGACTCAATCTAGGTGTGCCCCATGATATATCTGCCTCATTGGCTATAGTCGAACGGGCCGCTAATCCCTGGTTTCAGTTTAATATAACGCGGCCTAAAGGTACAAATGTGGTGGTGGGAATATGACTCAGATGTCGGTAATATGGTCGCCAGGAGGAGGACTGAAATCCCTCACTCAGACCCTATTCCCAATGATGGACTGTAGTTCAGTCTTCAACACACTGGAGCAGACACCTGTGGTGAGGACAATAATTGCTTCCGCATATACACTCGAGATCAAACACAGGTTAATGATACGGTGTACCAAGATGGTGTTGAAGGCTGTAAATCATCTACGGGTAAAATAATAAGGAAAGAAAGGGGTAAATGTACATCTGGTGTAAGTGGAAAACAAATGAATAATACTTGGTGCGCCCATAAGCCTATGTCAGGACTTTTGAGTTTATACCAATGTATACAGACCCCTGGTCACGTTTGTGTTCTCCCCAAAGGAGTATTCTTGGTTTGCGGACATCGTGCCTACAGGTGAGTGAGCCCGGACATAAGAGGGGTCTGCACTCTTGCTAAACTGACACCAGCCACTTTCATAGTTCCTCATAGTAAAATAGACACTGCAGCAGTTCCAATTCACACCTCGTATAGAAGGGCTGCAGACAATAAGCCAAATGGTAGGCCGCATCTAGTAGAAATGGGGATAACAAATAAAATATTCAGTAGTATGCTAATATACCCCTTCACAACACAAATGTGGGATAAATTAGTGGAAGCTACCGACTACCTGGACGATCAGATTTTCCAGATTCTTGAAGTTCTTAATGAAACTAATACAATACAGAGACAATTAATCGTAGTTACTAACCAGCATACTATAGTACTAGATTACCTGACCGCAAAAGAAGGAGGAATGTGTCAGATAATTGGTCCCACCTGTTGTAATTATATCGACCCTGCTGGCAATCTCCAGATCAGGGCCAGTATAGACAAAATAGGTGAACTTAGAGACCAAGAGTTAAAGCAGCACAGTGCAAAGAGAGACTCCTGGTGGGGTAACACATTCTCTTTCCTAAATCCAACAAATTGGTTTAATAGCTTAGCAGGATGGATTTTTTTTTTGGCATTGTACAGACTTGTATGCAAATTTTGTTGTTTTGCTTATTATTTTATGTAGCCGTAAAAGCGCTAATATATGTATTACTTAAGCTACTGAATAATGTATGTGTGAAAAAAAGAATCTAAGGCTGAACCTTCTGTAGTGTATCATAGACCCCAGGTGGCCATTGCTGATGGGGAAAGTGAGTGTCCACACTGAGGGTGGATGGGCGAAGCAGGTAGGAAGCCCCCTTATGGGTACTAGACCCATGAGACAGTAGCTCCTTTGTGGACATCAGCTGACCCTGTGGCAAAGGTTATACCATTTACAAAAGGGGGAAATTGATATAGAAGAGTTAATGGTTTGCTTTTATATCCCTTTAAATGCCTTTAAGACTTCAAATGCCTTTTGCCTTATTATTGCTAGAATTATTCTTATGTAGACTAGTAGTCTCTGTCTTCAAGGAAACTATACTTGTTATCATATTTGTTCTCAACAACGTGTTCTGGGTATATTGTAAACAAGGTACGACCCTGAGGTGATGGTGGGGGCCAAATGAGCTCCATAGAGTCACATATTGCTGTAAATGGTATAAATACATGTCTTATATTTCATTACGTCAGAAAAAGTGATTTGACCACGGCTTGTGTGTTGAAGTCTCTTTGTCTCCAAGCGCTTGCAACAGAAAGGGCGAACAACCTCACAATTCGGACTCACTGGTGATCTGGACAGCTGACGCTTGGTCAGAACAAAAGCATCTATGACACCTCTATCTATGCAGAAAATATATTACTGTCTGCTAATCTGAAAATCTTGGGAAAAGTTGTTGCTTTTTCATTTTTCAAAGTCAAGCCTCTTAATAGTCCCCAAGAATTAGTAATAATTTTTGCTCACCACCCTTGTGAAAAAAATGACGTCTTCTGTTTGCACTGCCAGTGTATAAACACTTGCAAGGCAGGTATCTGCCTCCCTCAAAAAGAATATTTTTTGACATTTTTTAATTAAAAAGTTACTTAAAAAGTCTGTTGGTGCTGTGTGTTCCTAAACAGTCTGTTGTTTACCAGCGGTTACCATCCGTTTATATGCTGAAGTCACTTTGACTTTTCTAAGGCGGAATTTACATTGAAGAAATCTAAATGGGTTTGATACAGTTCTAGGAGACCACAAAGTATTACACATCCTTTTTGTGCAATTAAAGGCTTAGCAGCACCGCCAATTTGTAGTGAATCAAATTTTGGGGAGAAAATTGCTGAACCTGGAGAATTTAAATTTCAAAAGATTTGATCATCTCTTCCTAATTGACAAGTCTTTTTTCTATAGTTTCATTTTACAAAAAAAAAAAAAAAAAAAATAATATATATATATATATATATATATATGTATATATATATATATGTATATATATATAGTATATACTCAAGTATAAGCCGACCCATGTATAAGCCGAGGCCCCTAATTTTGCCTCAAAAAACTGGGTAAGCTTATTGGCTCGAGTATAAGCTGGGTATACATTGTCCCCTCATCCCTGTCATGGTATGCATGGCTCCCCGTTCCTGTCCTTGTATGCAAGGCTCCCCCATCGTTGTTCTGGTATGCATGACTCCCCGTTCCTGTCCTATGCATGGCTCTTTATCACCTATCCCTGTATGCATGGCTCCCCGATCACTGTAATTGTATGCATTGCTCCCCATCACTGTACTTGTATGTGTGGCTCCCTATCCCCTATCCTTGTATGCATGTTTCCTATTAAAAAAACAAGCATCCTACTCACCTTCCTGTGCGCCCTCGATGCATCTCTTTCCGGTGCCAGCAGCTCTTCCTGCCGAGCAATCACTGGCCCCGCTCATTAAGGTAAAGATTATTCACTCCACGCCTATGGGAGTGGATAGACGTGCATATTCATTACCTTAATGAGCGGGGCCACGTGATCCCTTGGCCGGAAATGCTGCTGGTGCCGGACCCATAGCGCTTCACTGTGCGCGCTATAAGAGAAATGAATATTCATTTCTCTTTAGCAGCGGGCACAGTTACAGCCCCAGCCACTGACTCCTGCCTCTTGTGACCCGCTGATCTGCCGATCCCCCTCCCCCGCCGGTCCTCTGAGACAATTGACTCGTGTATATGCGAGGGGTGCGTTTTCACCACAAAACAATATGCTGAAAAACTCGGCTTATAAACGAGTTTATACGGTACTGCATTTCAGAGCTAGTTGGTGACTATATAGCACATAGCTGTATTCATCAAGGCCATATATTTGGCGTATATAACAAATATCTTGGGTTATCAAGCCAAGTTTTTAGGAACAGTGACACTCATTTATTAATTAGTTCACTATATTATCATGCTGTTCTTATTGAGGAGCTCAAAATACAAAAAACAAATGAATGAGACACAGAATACCTATAATTCCCAATGTTCTAATGTAAACTTACTATAAATGTGTTTGTTCTGCATTTTTCATACCTACCATATATTTCCATCACCATAAAACGTTGAATATGATCCATGTTCAGCTCTATGTGTGAGTTGTTTTTGGTAGCCTGTGAATAGAAAGTATTTTAGAGTCATGCAAATAATATATTTTGTCACACAATTCATGCCTTTCTCAATCAAAACATGAACTTATGCCAAAAGATTTATGCCACAATGTAGTATAAAATAGACCTTTCAGCTCTCCTGTTACATCCGTGGTTATAAATACAGTTCTATTCTCTTTATAATAAAAATTCAAGCTTTGTGTTGTTCCTTTTTTATTACTGCTGAAAGGGCAAGGAGACATTGACAACTGGGTGCCAATACTGTGTATTCCTAGGCTAGGCAGTTTGATATTTGACATGTGTGAGGTGGCCCTATCGGGGCTTATGTCCGAACCCCCCAGCAAAATGGGATTCAGATGTATGCGCCAACATGGCTATAGACTATAATGGTGTCGACAGAGTGAACATCTGCTCTTTCATGCATCATTTTCAGGCGTGTACTACTGGAGATGGACACCCAGACACAGTCTACAGTATTATATCCCCCTCCAGGATGCGTATATGTCTTTTTTTTTTGGGGGGGGGGGGTCGGAGGTAGGCCCTGACGGGGCCACCAAGCTTGTGACAAAGAACAATGCAAAAGCATCCTTATGATAATACTCAAATGTCCCTTTTTCATACATTTTGAGGTGAAATGACAGGAATGACAATCATGCTATGAGATCATGCTTTAATCATGTCACTCACCTTTAGTCATTTCTTCTATAGCCTCAGCTTTTGTTTCAGGTGTCAATTGTTCTGTACTCTCGAGATACTCCATTGTGGAAACATAGCTTGAAAATTTTGCTAAATTCTGTTCTCCGCATCCATCAGGCAAATAGAACAGATCGTCCAAATTAGGAATAACATTGGCTATGAGATCACCTAGCAAGATATAATATGAATAATATAAAATAGTATGCACAGTAGCATTATATTTCCCTTAAATGTAAGGTTTCCCTGGTGAGATTGTTATTGTTGAAGAGGACTCACCCATAATTATGATGTGCGCATGTCCAGAGCCTGGGACCATTCTCTCTGGAACATCAATGTTAATAGCAATCGCGTCGCTGTTGTCTTATAAGAGTAAAGATAAAGCTAAAGTTAGATTTTCATCAATAACCTGTAACGTGTCTTTCAGGTTTACATTTCTTGCATCCATTTTACAGTACATCCCGACATAGTAGTGTATTATAGCAATTAAACAACATTGGAAACTTGAACACACATGTGAATGAAGCCTTACTGTTTACCTAAGGAAGGTTCACAAAAACATTCTGTCAAAATTCTCTACCTGGTGTAATGTAGCTCTGTCAGTGGTCATCTGGCACCTCTAAAAATGTCTGCCATGGACAGGCTTAGTGCAAGTCACTCCGTTTACCAGATCCCAGGGGTAGCCCTAGCCTTCACCCCTTAACTCCTATATTGGGATCTGAACTTACACAGGGGCCCCTGAGCTGGGACCACGGAGGCAATTGATAGCCAGCAGTGTAGGCTGGCTGGAGTAGTCAGGCAGATGGATTAGAACCAAGAGGTCAGAGAATGCACAAAATGAAAAGGTAGAAGAGGAATCAGTAAACATGTCAAAGTCAAAACAAAGCACTTATCAGAAGCAGACTGGACAGTGGCTTCAAGAACAACCTTTCATATGGGTCCTTGGGCAGAGCACTGATTTTGCAAGAGGAATCTACAACCAGCTTACATTTTTTTCCTGATATGACTGGCCATGTAATACAGGGATAGCTTGACTTCATCAGAGCAGCAGACACTACACAGGCTAGTAGTCTGGGCCCACGGGATATTTTGGAATTGCATACTAAATATACATAGTACAATTCTATTGAGGTTAATATCTATGATACATTTAAAGGGGTTTTACACTACTTGGAAAACCCCTTCTCAATCACTAGGTTTCTCCCAAGTAAAACAGTAACAGTTATACTCACCTCTGGTGCAAGAGCCATTACAATGGTATTGGCGTTGGCTGTCCAAGGCACTCTCACCTCCTCTAGACGTCAGTTACACCAGAAGGAGGGGAAAGTTAAGCGACATCGTTACAATGTCATACACCTGCACCAAAAGTGAGTCTAGCTGCTAATATTTTATCTGGAAGAAACATAATGATTCCGAAGGGATTGTCCGAGTAGTGGACAACTCCTTTAAGTAGGGTGCTCATTGAACATCGGTGAACTGAAACTGATAATTCCTAGTTCAACAGTAAAGTTATACTGAATGCTACTATTTTATTTAGATATAGTGTACAAATGATGTGTTCTATGCAAAGACAAACATACCATTAAAATGTTTGACATTGTGCGGTTAACTGCTTCCCAACATCCACAGGAGGCGAGACCACCACACGGCAGATGCTAGCTGTGTTATACTGTTGGTAAACAGACCTAGCTCATATGGGAGCTGAATAATCCCTTAAATGCTGGTGTTAATGACTGACACAGGCATTTAGGTGGCACGATCCATTTGCCGTGCCAATTCTGGCATTTATCTGTCCCAGGAGTCTTAATTTCAGGGTCTGAATCAGTAACTATGGAATCCATAAGGCTGGTAAAGGTCCTTGTGGCTGCCATCCTCATGCTCCTGTGGGGAGGAGGACTCCCAGATAGTGACTGGGCCGGAACCCAGGGGACCGCCATCAGGGTTCCTGAAGGAACAACACGGGGGGGGCAACAAAGGAAGACACACGAATGAAGGTGTCAGGGCAACAGGGGGCGGGGCGAAGATAAAAGGAGCAGAGGGCGCGCTCAGGTGGCAGTTGGCAGAGAGTGTGACAGGAGGCAGGAAGCCGAGTGACATAGAGAGAAATGGAGTAACGGGCGGTGTGTTTTGGAGACACCGTCAGGAGTCTGTGAGGGGTAAGTGACTGACTCACCGACAAGTGAGACGTGAAAGACTTTCACCGGAGGCTGCTCTCGGCACACGGTCGCACACAGCAGCGCCCGCTGTTCCCCGCCCTATTGAGACAGGTCCGTTACCTCATGTCGCCGCTGCTACTCCACATCTAACAGCTACAGCAGCCTGGACACTGCCCCCCTGCCTTCTTCCACAGCTGCGGCCCTGCCATCACCGGCCTCAGTGGACGCCACCTCTCCATAGGTGGCAATAGAGGCCCACGTCCCATCTACAGAGGGACCCTGAGCAGAGGCCGGCCAACCGTCATTTGGCAAACTGCGTCATGACTGCGCTGTGAGACGGGAGCCGGTAAAGACGTCCTGAAAGGCCTACCAGCACAGATTCTTCAGGGCCTGTTGTGCCCCACCAGCACAGATTCTTCAGGGCCTGTTGTGCCCCACTAGCACAGATTCTTCAGGGCCTGTTGCGCCCCAGCAGCACAGAGTCTTCAGGGCCTGTTGTGCCCCACCAACACAGAGTCTTCAGGGCCTGTTGTGCCCCTCCAGCACAGATTCTTCAGGGCCTGTTGTGCCCCACCAGCACAGATCCTTCAGGGCCGGTCGAGCCCAAATCATGACGGAATATCAAGGCGTCAAGGCAGCCGCATCAGCGACCTCTAAGCGACCGCGTCTGCGATCCTGAACGACGCCTGGAAGGATAAGTCTACTATAGGAAATAAGGACCCATAGTTTGGCCATACGTGGCCTTCAACACCCGGACTGACTGGATTAGTCGCATTTAATATAAGAAAAATTATTGTTTGTGTTGTTGAGTCCCTGCGAGGACAGATTGTTGATACCCCTTTTATTTGTTCAGCATAGCCCCAGCGGCTCCAAGTTATAAACGTTGATTTCACAAATCATACCCTGTCTCGTGTCTTGTCACTGCATCCTGAGAACCTGTTCAGCCCTACACTCTCGTGAGGTTGTCATTTTGTAGTAGTGTTATACTATAGTATTGCATTATATAGATCAAGCAATCGAACAAATGCAAAACAAAACAGACACCAAAAAAAACAAATTAAAAAAAAATGCACGAATGAATCTCCTCTCCTATCCCCAATTAAAAATAAATAAAAAAATAAACATATTGAATCAGCATACTGTATCTATAAAAGCTATTAACTTATCAAACAACTTCCTATGTACACTAAATGTTGTATGGGGAGGAATGTCTGAATTGCCATTTTTTGGTTGTCACATCTCCACCTGAAAAATAACAAAAGCAGTAAAAAGCAATTAAAACATCATATGCACCCCAAAATGATATCAATAAAAGTGTCAACTCATTAATCAAAAAACAAGACCTCACACAGCTCAGCTACAACAACAGAAAAATATATTAAGAGCTGGTCTCAGAAAAGGCCAACACAAATCCACAAATATCTCTGTTCACTATCTAGAGTTCTATTGCTTAGAGAGATTTACCACTGCTTTTCTGAACTTCCACTGGTTCTGGTGCTGTAAATTATCTGTAACCATCAAGCTGTGTTTCCTAAATTATAACCATCAATCTGTGTGCTATATACTATAACTAGCAAGTTGTGTGCCATAAACTATAAGCGCCAAGCTGTGTGGTATAGACGTTAACCACCAAGCTGTGTTTAACAGACTGTAACCACCAAGCTGTGAGTCATACACTGTAACCACCAAGCTGTGTGTGATAGACTGTAACCACCAAGCTGTGAGTCATACACTGTAACCTCCAAGCTGTGTGTGATAGACTGTAACCACCAAGCTGTGAGTCATACACTGTAACCACCAAGATGTGTTTCATAAACTGTAACCACCAAACTGTGAGACTTAGACTATAACCACCAAGCTGTGGGTGGTAAACTGTAACCACCAAGCTATGTTTCATAAACTGTAACCACCAAGCTGTGTGCCTTAGATTATAACCACCAAGCTGTACATGATAGACTGTAACCACCAAGCTGTGTTTCATAACCTGTAACCAGTAAACTGAGTGCCATAGACTGTAACCCCCCAGCTGTGCGTGATAGACTGTAACCACCAAGCTGTGGGCCACAGACTGTAACTGTTGGTTTTGATCTCTATGGGAGAGGTAAAGCGAATCAGCCACCCCCATTAAATTTTTATGTTAATAGATGTTAAATGAACAGTATTCATGTCCTGTAACATTACACCAGAGTGGGATTATGCACTTTAGGGGAATATTTGCAGAGGGACTTTTTTTTTAAACTCACCAGATTACTAGAGGAAGGGAGGACTTAATCTTTGTCTCATGCCCCTTACTCATTGCAGATGAATGTGTGAATACAGAATCTAAACCCCAGCCACATAAGTGTTGACTCATTATTTGTGCAGCGTCTGCATTTGTGTCTGATTCTGCTCATGCTCCCATTTGTAATTACCTGCTGGGAAAAGAAGGAATGTCTTTGTCTTTTCATCCTGATATCCTTTTGGCTAAAGAGGAAAAAAATAACTTTATGTACATATATGTTTAAACTACTGTATTTTTTCATAGAAAGTTTGCAACTGTTGTATTCACACAATGTGCAGTGTTTTGTCATCACTGACCCTGAAGTTGGCTCTACGGGTCCTGATACTTTAGCGACTTGGAGCAACTAGAGTTTGTACCTTAATCTCATACTTGATGTCCGGACCTATTCTACAATTTATTGTTTTGTTATTGGACTGTTTGGCCAACTATCTGGCAATGTCATTATGTCATTATGCTAGCAGTACATTACTTTATTTGAGCCCTACATGTTACATTATGGTTCCCTCCATTCATTTCTATGTAATCTCCAAAACCTGCTAAGTAAGCTCCCATGGAGAATGAATAGATAGAGCTGCACATGTTCAGCTGCCATTCTATTTCTCAAGATAGCGGTGAGTTCCAGCACTGGAAATAAATGTTCCTGATGACACAAACATTTTAAAGTGAACCTTTCACACCTCTTAGGAGTCCATGTGGCTATTCACAGAAGTGGTGCAGGCTTAATGTGTCTTTTTGTATGGAGGGGTTAAGAGTTCTTGGTTTAAGTCTGCTGAGATTCCATTTGGCTTTGGTCTCAGCTGCTCCTTATTGGTGCACTCCCCTTTACTACTATTTAAGCTAACTTTTGGCTTCCTCCTACGCCAGCAAAAGTTTTTTTTCTATCCTGTGCCTTACTTACTACTGTTGTGTTCCAAGAATAGCTTTAGAATTTTTGGAGTGATTGAGTTCCGTTTGATTCCTGTGGATATTCTTTGTTGTGTTTTCTCCCTGTGCTGTCTTATTGTAGTAGTAAGACTAGTGTTTTGCTGCCAAGCTCACTATCTAGAGCTAAGACCCAGGGTCAACCAGGGCTTAGGCACTTGATGGTGCAAGAGGGGAAAGCACCCATCAAGAGTGATAGGTAGCGCAGGTGTCAGCATAAGATGAGTGTTGAGGGGTCACCATATTCTGCTCTCCCCATCGTTAAAGCTCACCTTTATCAGCTCCCTCACCCCTCTGTTTGCATCCCTGCCCTGGCATGACAATTACCATTATGTCTGCCGATAGTTTTTCTGAAATTGACAGGTTCCCTTTAAGATTGACACTGCTGGAACATATATTAAACTATGCTCATAGCTACAAAATCTATGAGAATTTATATTGCCACAAAATTCACCTTATCGGTAGAGTTAAGCGAATTTGATCGAATTCAGTTCCGAATACGATCGTCAACGAATATCATTTTTGCAATATTCGTCGAACAGAGCCGAACATGTTCAGAACCAATCATCAAACATACATTCGGCACGAATTGCATACCCATATGACACAAATATGGCAAATTCAGATTCGGCAACTGAATCCGAACAAATTTGCTCAACTCTACGTCCCAGTAAATACATGGTAATTGGCAATTCAACATAGTTTTACGAGGACTTACAATTATTGAGTGTTTAGATCTTGTCTATATAACCCTGGTTAATATCTCTCACCTTGACCTCAATGTTTTTTTATCTCTCACCTTGACCTCAACGTTTTTTTCCACAGAGTCTGTTCTGTGATCCTTTCCTATCAGGAGAACATCTTCGGTGCAACCTCCTTCCACATCTATAGACCCACTGTCAACATGAATCTTTAGTGTCTCTGAAAAGTGAATGTAGAGCCCAAAGTAAGGGACATATTATACAGTACAAAGTAAATTATCTATAATTTCTGTGCCAACTCACTAGCTGGGACATTAAACTTGTTTGGATTACAAGATGTTGGGCTAAAGAAACCTAATACTACCAATAAGGGCTCATTGGCGTAGTTCTAGGTGTGGTAATAGGGTTCCCATAAAAAAGCATAGATACTTTACTGTATCTCCATATGCCTCCAAATGTGCAAAAACCTGGGGCAATATTTTTTTTACTCATGGACTAATTTAAAAAGCAACAACCACATTGTATGGATTTGAGAAAACAAAAATCTAATAGTTTTGATTGTTAAAAAAAACGTAAATTATACATAAAAATAATGAATCATTGCAGTACTTAGTTTTACAGCTGAAACATCCCAGGTGAACCTGTGCGAATGCCCCTCACAGACACATCGGGCCTGCTCCTTGTCCTGGGCTGTGATCAGATCTTCTGAGTCAGTCAGCGAAGCGACAATCTGTTTTGATGATAAAGCAAATAAATGCATACTTCACAAATGCAAAAAAAGATAAAACATGTTCTTATTTGGCACAGTTAACTTTATTGGTGACCTGAACATTAAATCCTTGAGAAACTTAGCGAAACTATGAGTTGTAGTATAAGATCTACCTTCACTTTTCCTCAAATTGTGACACCGCAATGATGGAAAGGTTTTCTACTAGATTTTGGAGCGATTTATACAGGACTGTAATAAAAAACTTTGTGGCCGCACTGCAAAATTGATGGCCCAGATTAATTAGGACTGAAATTCATCATTATCCACAGTTTATTTCCTTCCTTTTATTGGTTTACGGTATATTTTATCTCTCCCATCATCCATAGTTATCAGTATGACTTGTGATTTTTCTATGCTGTGCTTTGCAGTGTCCATCAGGGGTAAAATTTGGAATTCCTGATGTCTTCCCCTGACAGATCCCACAATGCCACTATTGACATACAGTGACGTGTCATATATAGGTCTCACTGTCTACAGTGATGTGTTGTACATTGGTCCCATTTTATACAGTGGTGTGTCATACATAGGTCCCATTGTATACAGTGACATGTGTCATATATTGGTCCCATTGTTTACATTGGCATGTCGGACATTGGCCCCATTGTATGCAGTGACATATCGTACATTAGTCCCATTGTATACTACATGTTGTACATTTCTCATATTGTATACAGTGACATGTGTCGTATATTGGTCCCATTGTATACAGTGACGCATCATACACTGGTCCCATTGTATACAGTGACGAGTCATACATAAGTCCAATTGTATACAGTGACGTGTCGTACTATACAGTGACATTTGTTGTACATTGGTCCCATTGTTTGAAAAAAAATGCATTCCCGGCAGCATACGTTTCTTAGTTGATGTCCTTGTATGGTTGCATTTGAGTGCCTTGCTTTTCCTTATATTGAAAAGAAACATACCCGATGTGAACTTGCATGATGGAGATGAAAAACCACACCATCCCCTATGGTAACTTGGAACTAATGTCTGTGTGACCTGCACACTGGCTGCTCATGTGACTCATACTGCAAGTGCAGTCAACTACACACCGAGAATGTCTTATTCTGCTCTTGATGCTTGGCCATGTTAATTGCATTGCTTTATCTTTCATTTTATGAATCAAATGCATGTGGCTAAAACTTTTGACCAGCAAATTAATATAGTCCACTTAGTCTACTGTTGGCCATGTTGTGAAAGAATACAAGTGCTTCTCATTAAATTAGAATATCATCAAAAAGTTATTTTATTTCAGTTCTTCAATACAAAAAGTGAATCTCATATATTATATAGAGTCATTACAGAGTGATCTATTTCAAGTGTTTATTTCTGTTCATGTTGATGATTATGGCTTACAGCCAATGAAAACCCAAAAGTCAATATCTCAGTAAATTAGAATACTTTATAACACCAGCCTGAAAAATGATTTTAAAATCTGAAATGTTTGCCTACTGAAACGTATGTTCAGTAAATGCACTCAATACTTGGTCGGGGCTCCTCTTGCATCAGTTACTGCATCAATGTGGCGTGGCATGGAGGCGATCAGCCTGTGGCACTGCTGAGGGGTTATGGAAGCCCAGGTTTCTTTGATAGCAGCTTTCAGCTCATCTGCATTGTTGGGTCTGGTGTCTCTCATCTTCCTCTTGACAATACCGCATAGATTCTCTATGGGGTAAGGTCAGGCGAGTTTGCTGGCCAATCAAGCACAGTGATTATATTGGGTTTTTTTTTAATTCGATTTTTGTTTTCCAAAGTTTTTATTAACTTTTCTTTATATTTTAGCAGTCAGCAAATTAACTTTAACAAGGCACATTGACATTTTCACCTTATATCTGTTCACCGAGATGATTTGTGCAGAAGGAAAATGGGAAAAGTCTTTGGGAAAAGGGGTAATAGAAGAGTAAAAGGGACTGGGTTGAGGGTAGAGAACTCATAAAAAAATAACTACATATTCTAGGCAACACATATTAAACAAGTGAAAATACTGTTGTTTTTACACCAGGTGTTGGCACTTTTGGCAGTGTGGACAGGAGCCAAGTCCTGCTGGAGAATTAAATTTCCATCTCCAAAAAGCTTGTCGGCAGAGGGAAGCATGAAGTGCTCTAAAATTTCCTGGTAGATGGCTGCGCTGACTTTGGTCTCTTAATAAAACACAGTGGACCTACACCAGCAGATAACATCACCCCAAACCATCACTGATTTTGGAAACTTCACGCTAGACCTCAAGCAGCTTGGATTGTGGCCTCTCCACTCTCCCTCCAGACCCTGGGACCTTGATTTCCAAATGAAATGCAAAATTTACTTTCATCTGAAAACAACACCTTGGACCACTTAGCAATAGTCCAGCTCTTTTTCTCCTTGACCCAGGTAAGACGCTTCTGGTGTTGTCTATTGGTCATGAGTGGCTTGACACAAGGAATGCGACACTTGTAGCCCATGTCCTGGATATGTCTGTGTGTGGTGGCTCTTGAAGCAATGACTCCAGCAGCAGTCCAATCCCAGTTGCTTGTGCACCTTTTTCTATCACACATTTTCCTTCCACTCATCTTTTCATTAATATGCTTGGATACAGCACTCTGTGAACAGCTTCTTTATCAATGACCTTTTGTGGCTTACCCTCATTGTGGAGTGTGTCAATGACTGCCTTCTGGACATCTGTCAAGTCAGCAGTCTTCTCCATGATTGTGGAACCTACTGAAATAGACTAGGGATCTTTTAAAATGCTTAGGAAGCCTTTGCAGGTGTTTTTTGTTAATTATTCTAATTTACTGAGATAATGACGTTTGGGTTTTTATTGACTGTAAGCCATAATCATCAGTAAACACCTGAAATAGATCACTCTGTTTTTAATGACTCTATATAATATCTGAGTTTCACTTTTTGCATTGAAGAACGAAAATAAATTAACTGTTTGATGATATTCTAATTTAGTGATAAGCACTTGTAATTTGACAAATAATGGCAATGTGACCTCTTAATATAGAAATAAAACAAGGTTAATGTTGATATCAGGCAAACCAGGGCTGATGTCAGGGCCAATTGCACTTGCAGAGTTTCTAGTGAGCTGCGCAAACATGTTCTATACTTCAGCTGCAAAGTTCAGCTGCAAAGTTCTCCTCTGGAAATCGTTAAACCAACTAGAAAAGCAAACTTTTTTTAGAACATTAAAAAAATATTCAGAATGTTTCTTACCAGAATGCATTTCTTCTCATAGCTGAAGACCAAGGCTTGTATTGTAAATTTCTCTCCTTGTACCACAGAGGAGGGGACAATCAGGTCAATGAAGTAAGGTTGGAATGTGGTGAGTTCAACATCGATGACACTGTCTAAACCATTCTTGCCCAAGCAGAAGCCATCGGTTACCCATCTAGTGATAGTGTGTGGAGTTGTTAGATTCAGTACAGCATGTCCATCTGAGCTGTAAGACAAGATGAATGCTGTGATGAATGAATGATTGTTTTTATTAGATAGATAAACGTTAAAAAAATTGAGAACAAAAAACAGGCAAAATAATCTAAGGAAATTTGATAAAATATGTAAAAAAAACTAGGCAATAAAGACGCTAAATTTCACTAGGTTGTATCCTAGGTATCTGCAACTGCCTATCCGTGGAGGTTGGCACCCCACTGATGAATGACAATTGCGTCCTCACTCCTCGGCAGCTGTCCCTACAATTGTCCTCATCATAGATAATAATGGATGAATGGGCATATCCAAAAATGTGAAGTAATAGTTGTACAATGATATACCAAAAAAACCTGTCTCTAATTGGGGAAAGACAGGGACAAATCATATATGGTAATGGGTCGCCCCCGTCCCAGAGCTGTTGGGTACTCGGTACCAGGCCGGCGTCAGGGGGGATGTGTCACAGCAGCGGTGACCCGGTCCGTGGCCCTGGGCACCCAATGTAAATGGTGGAAGTTTAGTTATATTACAGTTTATAGGAATAGTTCGTGACGCCACCTGTGGTGCTCGGCAAGTATTGTGTTAGGCTGACGCTGCATGCAGATCCACTGGGACTGATGTTTGTGCGCAGCATAGATGGTAAAGCTCCCCACAGGTGGAGCTGTAGTCCCAGGGCAGTGTAGATGCAGTAAGGGCGGGGAGGCGTAGATGGTGTAGGTACAGGTACTCAGGTGTAGCGGTGCGGAATAACTGGAGGACACCAGGGTGTGCGGTTCCAAAGCTTTACTCACTGTTTGCAGTTCACACAACGGCCTACCTCCTCACTGTGCTCTCCAGGTCAGGGCTCCAGCCAACCTCCAGGCAAGATAGGATTCTCCTTTCCACACTCCGCCAACATGTACCTTACTGAACGACTCCTCCAATGCGCCTTTAGGTGCGAAGTACTCCAGTACTTAGTTACCCTGGAATGCCTCTCTCTAGGTGTTCCTAGTTTCTAGTTGTATGACAGACAGCTGTAGCCTGCTTCGGGGAACTCTAGCTCTAGAGTCCCGGCTCACTTTCCAAGTGCTGTTGTGTCCCAAGTCTATGAGGGGAGCAAGGCGTTAGCGGCTCACTACTCCACCGGTGTCTGTTGCTGGACATAAAGATCCGATCAGCCTCGGGGACCGGGCCCCGGCCTTTGCGCTCTGGACTGGAAAGGTTATCTCTCTTTCTCAACCTGCTTCCCACCGTCCTTCTATTCTCCTTCGTTCTGTTCTATTCTCTCTTCTGGAAGGTTAGGTTATCAGTCTTGTCAGTCTCCTTCTCTTCCTTCCCCGTGCCAGCAGCCAAGATCACTGGGACCTGCTGCAGCACTTCCTTCAAACATCCATCTTCTTCTCTTCTCTCTCTACATCAACTGACCTCTAATCCTCACTGTTCCCACTCTTTTGTATCATCTTACTCCACCCGCCTCCCAGCACATCTCGTGTTACGAAGCAGGGTTCCACGAGGGGTGCTCTGCTAACCCCCAGCCTGAAGTTGTTAGGTGGCCCAACTAAACTATCCTGTGTGCGGAATGCAGGTGTGGAGTGTGGTCAGGATCTCCCACCTTACCTGGATGGTGGGGCACTACACCTTAGGAGAAGGTGCAGTACCTCTGTGGCGACCGAAGCCTCAGGGGCGCCACAGTAACTAAAAAATAAAACCTATCAGCAAATATTCGTGATGATAGTCTAAGGCTGGTTTCACATTAGCGTTGAAACAACGCTGCGCACTGCGTCGGTAAGCCCCGCCCCGATCCGGCTCCCTGCCCGCCCCATCCGGGATCACCGCCTACTTTCGCATTTGCACGCATGCGATCGGCGCACCCTATCTTTAGCATAGGGTGCGCAGATCATGCGCTGCCAGTGTGAAAGTAGCGTGCTGCGCACTTTTGACGGTGCGCCGAAATGCAGCATGTTGCATTTCGGCGCGCACGGCGCACAGTCAAAAGTGCGCAGCACGCTACTTTCACACTGGCAGCGCATGATCTGC
This sequence comes from Dendrobates tinctorius, assembly GCF_039654945.1. Taxonomy (NCBI): domain Eukaryota; kingdom Metazoa; phylum Chordata; class Amphibia; order Anura; family Dendrobatidae; genus Dendrobates; species Dendrobates tinctorius. Next base: position 15,672,975 of record NW_027361814.1, on the reverse strand, counting down.
GCACCCTATGCTAAAGATAGGGTGCGCCGATCGCATGCGTGCAAATGCGAAAGTAGGCGGTGATCCCGGATGGAGCGGGCAGGGAGCTGGATCGGGGCGGGGCTTACCGACGCAGTGCGCAGCGTTGTTTCAACGCTAATGTGAAACCAGCCTTAGAACTAGCCACAATGCTTTTCCCCAACAGGTTCATCTGGAGGCTGATAATCGGTTATGATAACTAAAATAGCATACCCAGCATTGCTTACAAATACTGATGTAAAACACTGATCACATACTGAAAGTGTGAAAGGGCCTTAATATAATAATTTGCAAGTACCACAGATATAGACATTGATGTAATAAAGTGGTGGCATACTCACCCTACAGGAACTACCTCAAACAGCCAGGTGTCTGGAAAGTAGCTTCTCGTAAACCGTTTCGGGATCGCTTTAGCAACATCTAAGAAAGGCAAACACTACATTAAAAATAAATGTAGTCGAATCATTTGCTTCTTAAACCCACAGCTCCCAATTTGATTTTGGAGTTTTTGTTTTTTTTCCTCCTTTTCTTTTAAGAGACAGTTTTTTTTTTTACTTTTCTGTCGGCATGACCATATGAGGGTTTGTTTTCTGCAGGATGAGTTGTAATTTAGAATGATATCATTAAATTTACTATATGAATTTCTAAAAAAGAAAAACAAAAATTCCAAGCCTGATGAAATGATAAAATAATTACATTCTGCCATTTTTTCTGATGTTTTCTGATGTTTATTGTGCAGTAAAAATGACCTGAAAACATTTTTTCACTTTGAGTGCAGCGTCACCAAGCTTGCATAGTTTTTTTTACCTAAGTGGTGAAAAAAAATCCAGAAATTTGTAAAAAAAAAAAAAAATCTGGCTTGTGTTGCCACTTTTTGACAGCTGTAACACATTTTTCTTTCTTTCTGGAGTTGTGTGAGGGCTTGTTTTTTGTGTAGCGGGCTGACGTTTTTATTGGTATCTTGTTGGGTTTATATGACATTTTGATGAAGTATCAAGTTTTTAGGGAGGTGTAGTGACCAATAAAACGCAATTCTGGAGTCTCATTTTTTTCTTATTACGGTGTTTATTTCATGGGTTAATACATTTTATCTTTTGCTAGATCGGATATTTTGAATAAAAAAATAAGCTTTTTTTATTTCTTTATTTTTAATTTGGAAAAAAGGGGGCGAGTTAAATTTTTGTATTTTTTTCAGCTTTTTTTAATTTTCTTTTTTTACTTTACTTTTTAGTTCTTTTAAACAACTTTATCCTACACAGGATTAAGGTGACATCTATGGGGTCTTCAGCAGGTGGACTCAGCTCCTGAGCTCTTATCAAACATCTGCACCCTGATGAACATATACACCAGGGGACATATACAATGGGGAAAAAAGTATTTAGTAAGCCATTGTGCAAGTTCGCCCACAAAAATGAGAGGCCTATAATTGACATAATAGGTAGACCACAACTATGAGAGTCAAAATGAGAAAACAAATCTAGAAAATCACCTTGTCTGATTTAGAAAGATTTATTTTGCAAATTATGGTGGAAAAAAAGTATTTGATCACCTAAAAACATGCAAGATTTCTGGCTCTCACAGACCTGTAACTTCTTCTTTAAGAGGCTCCGCTGTCCTCCACTCATCTGTAGTAATCGGAATTGTTTGAACTTGTTATCAGTATAAAAGACACCTGTCCACATCGTCAAGCAGTCACACTCCAAACTCCACTATGATGAAGACCAAAGAGCTGTCGAAGGACATCAGAAACAAAATAGTAACCTCGAACCAGGCTGGAAAGACTGAACCTGCATAGGCAAGCAGCTTGGTGTGATGAAATCAACTGTGGGAGCAATAATAAGAAAATGGGAGACATACAAGACCACTGATAATCTCCCTCGATGTGGGGCTCCACGCAAGATCTCACCCCGTGGGGTCAAAATTATCACAAGAACAGTGAGCAAAAATCCCAGAACCACATGGGAGACCTAGGGAATGACCTGCATAGAGCTGGGACCACTGTAACAAAGGCTACCATCAGTAACACACTACGCCACCAGGGAATCAGATCCTGCAGTGCCAGATGTGTCCTCCTGCTTAAGTCAGTACGTGCCCGAACCCGTCTGAAGTTTGCTAGAGAGCATTTGGATTATCCAGAAGAGTATTGGAAGAATGCCATATGGTCTGATGAAACCAAAGTATAACTATTTGGTAGAAACAAAACTTGTTGTGTTTGGAGGAGACAGAATGCTGAGTTGCATCTAAAAAAAAACATACCTACTGTGAAGCATGGGGGTGGCTACATCACGCTTTGGGGCTGTTTCTCTGCAAAGGGACCAGGACAACTGATCCGTGTACATGTAAGGAGGAAGACCAGGCTGCGGGTACTTGCACAATGCCAAGTCCAGAACTGTCAAGGCTGCATCTGGTGTTGCCGGGGGAAAGGAATGGGGAACTGTACAGGACCCCTGACCTGTTGAGATTGGCATGGCGAGACTGGGCAGAGAGCAGGAAACACTGGAAAACAGTCCAGTTTCCCCCCTGCAGAGAGTAGAGACAGGTGGACGCTGCACTCTGCAGACATTGGCAAAGTGCAGAGATGGGACACAGCAGAGGACATGAGAGGGCCCTACAGAGCCAGTGAATGCGCGGAGCCTTGGGGAGTTCGGCCATACAGTGTGCGGTGCTTGCATTGAGAAGCGAATGCCAGGAGCCGGACCATCAGTATTATTCCCCATGGTTGGCAGGCGTGTGGCGGAACACACACCGGGTAAAGACTTCTACTTCATTACCCATTTCAGCTGTACAAATTGATGGACTAGGGGCTCATTGGGCAAAACCAGAGACCGTCCGTTGCTGCCAGAAGCTTGTTTGTGTGTTGGCGGGCGATGCCTGAAGACTTCATGCCTGCTGTTGCTGGTACTACAACCCTCATCGGACTGCCTGTGGCTGAGAAACCTAGGAGTCACGATAAGTTTAATAACTGGATTTTTGTGTTACATTGCAATCTCTTTTGTTGATTTACCTGTTGTCTCCCTGCGAGTTTCCTTACTGTTGTAATTAAATTGTATTACTGTTAATCCTTGCTCTGCATTACTGCATCCCATTACCTGCTTACATACATGAAAGAATGAATGGGGCCATGTATCATGAGATTTTCAGTGCAGACCTCCTTCCATCAGCAAGGGCATTGAAGATGAAATGTGGATGGGTCTTTCAGCATGATAATGATCCCAAGCACACTGCCAGGACAATGAAGGAGTGGCTTCGTAAGAAGCATATGAAGGTCCTGGAGTGGCCTAGCCAGTCTCCAGATCTCAAGTCCATAGAAAACCTTTGGAGGGATTTGAAAGTCTGTGCTGCCCAGCGACAGGCCCAAAACATCACTGCTCTAGAGGATATCTGCATGGAGGAAAGGGCCAACATACCAACAACAGTGTGTTCCAATCTTGTGAAGACTTACAGAAAACATTTCACCTCTGTCATTGCCAACAAAAGATATATAACAAAATATTGAGATTAACTTTTGTTAATGACCAAATACTTATTTTCCACCATAATTTGAAAAATAAATCTTGCCAAATCAGACAAAGTGATTTTCTGGATTTGTTTTCTCATTTTGTCTCTCATAGTTGTGGTCTACCTATGATGTCAATTACAGGCCTCACTCATCTTATTAAGTGGGAGAACTTGCACAATTGGACGCTGACTAAATACTCTTTTTCCCCAGTGTAGTGGTTTCCAAGAGCTTATGATGGATACATATGTTAATGCACATTATTGGAGCATTTTCAGTTTCATTGCTATGTTGTTTTCTTTATACTGATAATATATAGAGCTTCTATATGATATGATTTTAAATAATTATCAGATTTTATACTTTTATGCACATAATCATAATAATTTATAATCTATATGTGTGTTATTTAACCTTGAGTTAAATGCAATGATTAAGAACGGCAAGGTTTTAAACGTGTAAGCTACTATATACCTCCCCATAGGGGGCTCGTGACATTTTTGTCAATTGCATCAAAAAGATTTTTTTAATGAATTATGAATAAAAATATTTTTCATGGATATCATTGAGTTTGACCTTCCTTTTTAATTGCTTCCATATTTGACACTGTCCCCACACCATGGCTCTACAGAATTGTACTGTACATTACGAATATTCCCTGACATACGGCTTCATAGTGGCTTGCAACATTGGTCATTGGCCACAATGTAAAAACACAAAATCACTGCATATTTTACTCAATGTACAAACAAACATTACTAATATTTGTAATGAGGTACCGCACAGATTAAGCTGGGATGTATTTAAACTTTGTCTTTTATGTTTGATAATTTACAAAAGAAGGTCTAATCTAAGTGTAAAGGAATGAGTAGATGTCTGGCACCTCCTGAAGACTATATGTGATATTATAAATGTATTATTGTTGAGCACTGTTTTATGCCAAATTTATTGTAATGTCTCCCATTAGAGCTGAAGTAGATTAGACAGCTGGTAAAGGAAGAATTCACATTCAGCCAGTACTGCAGATGGGATGAGTGGTTGGAAGTAAAAGCAGAGCTACTTCATAGTTACATTTGCAAATTGCCTCTTTAGAGAGGAAGATGACTAGAACTCTATAGCGCCACCAGTTGGAAGCAATGATCCTAAAAGTCAATTTTGACCCTTTAATGAGCCTTGAAATATGACTTAGTATAAAAGCCAAATCAGAATCTCACTTTGCAGACAACAGATGTTTCAGGGTATGGCCCCTCGTCAGTGCAAAGTAAGAGATCTGATTTGGCTAGGTGAGAGGCTCTGGAATAAGGTCTAAGGGGTAACGTTTCTCCTTGTGAAGAGTGACATACCGACCATGGCAAGACAATATAAGGAGGCTTATTTGCCATGCAATGCTCTTCTGGGAAAATAAATGTGCAATTTGCCTGTTCAGAGAGGAAGAGGACTAGTGCTCTATAGCGTCACCTGTTGGAAGCTGCGATCCTACAAGTCACTATCGACCTTTGCTGGAGAGGGCTGTGGTCAGTGAAGGTCAGACAAAAGGAAAGGAGTATACTAATGAGGCAAGACGTATCTCTAAAATGTTATTGAATAAGTGCAGTGTCACCACATGTAAAGGAAATATCTATGCCTCTGTGAAAACAGATGAAGATGTGAATGCCAAATTATATCTTGTACAAATGTTATACTGGTTTCATCAGTGAAGAGATTTATTTTTATAAAATGTGCTGCCTGCTTCTTTGTGAACATAAAACATTGGGGGTTTCTGCACCATTTCAGTGTACTAGCTACACCCACAAACTCAAAGGAACCCGTTCTACTGGTGCATGGGGTCACTGCGGTAAGCTCATGATTAAGGGTGTGAAGTCACCTGAAACGCGTCGATGTCGAATACCATGTAACTTACAGCGCTGATTCTGTTTTATCCTCTACTGAGCACTTTCAGTGAATAAAGAAAGAAGTTTGTTCACAGGTTCCTTGAGCTGGATTTTCTCCTGCTTTGTGGTCACAGTGATAAACCTTGACCCATGCGACATTTACATAAGGATTTTGATTTATGGAAGTACCTTTAGTTGTTTTCTTTTTTACAGACATACGGGCAGCCACCTCTTGTGACCCAGTGTTGGTAAAAACGAGTAAGTAGTTTTCCTAAAAAAAGAAAGAAAAATATTGACTTGGTCACATTAACCAACTTACTTTATATTTAGCCAGTCGTCAAGAGGTGCTTTTTTATTTTTATTTGATGGTTCTATTATTTCACCCTCTCCATTAATGTGACTTAGTAGCAACAAATAACAGTGTTGATTGAAGAACCTGAATTAGGTAATTGTGAAGTCATCAGACGAATTAGCCATTACAAATGTAAAGTAAATTCTGTTGAACCTGAAATCCTTGAGGAAGAAAAGCCTTCTCAAGATAATTGTTATCTCTTGTTGATCAGCATTGAATAGCAGTCTCATAAGCTACCTGATATTTGGTTCACATTGAATATAGGGCATATAATTAAAGGAAACGTGTCAGCAGTTTTGGCTGATATAAGATGCAGCCACTGCCTTTCAGGGTTTATCTACGGACCGCTCCCAGGGTGAGTATAATAAAACTTATTTTTGTTATCTTTCAGGTCAGATGGGGGCTTATCGCCCTGAAAGGCAGTGGCAGCATCTTATAGCGGCCAAAACAGCTGACAGGTTCCCTTTAAAAAGCTAACTTAGCCTTTCCTCTCACCAATCCTTCAGAGGTTTCTACAGGGGAACTTCAACCTACCAAAAAAAATAATTATTTATGCAAAAATTGAGAATTCTGTTATTAAAAATTGCAGTCACCAAGAATATCAATAACTTTTGGTTTTTAGTTACAATGTTTCCCATTGATACCACCTCTGTGTAAGGGCCCAATACGGCATAAGGTACTACTGGGGAAAGTGAAACCAGTAGATTTTTCCCATAAAATTCTGATTTGCACGAAAAAGGAGTATGAAGCAGAGACCTAAAGAAAACTGAGTCACATAATATTAACATTTTTTTAAAAAACATTCTTGCCCTTTGTGCCAATTCATGTGCTTAATGGGCTTAATCCTGAACAGGGTCTTACCCATGAAATTCACTTGAGATGCTTCTTCCCAAACAATTTTCACTAAAAATGAGAAGTATGTTGAGACATCCCAAAAATTTGATTCATGAAAGGCATACATTTTGTTTTGAAAATTTGTTAAGCATTCTGTGCCCAGAGCTGGCAGCGTCTTGATCCCAAATGCTACGCCTCAAAAAATTAATTTAACTAAAAATGGGTACACTGAGATGTCCCAAAAGATGGAGTCATGAAAGATAAAAAATGTTCCTTTCATATTCTTCAGTAAGCAACGCAAAGCCCTCATCACCTGCCAATGGCAGATTTCAAATACAATCAGTGTCAGACAATGTGCTGGATGTCTCTCTGTCTCTCACTCTTGCCGTCAAATAGATATCATTTAAGGTCTATTTGTCTCACACGCCAGGAAGCACACTTTCTCTGGTAGACAAACCTTGGTTTCGGTATTTTACTGCAGTAAGAAAATTAGGACTGAGATGACTTTAAAACTTCCCTGGTCCTTTGTAGTGCGTCGAGAATAAACAAAAAAATCAAGATACTACTGTTGTTATTGCAGTATTTCACAAGTCAATCAATTTGAAAATCACTTTCACTCTGCAGGTCCTGCACCTCCCTGTCACTTGAATCTGGCTGTTATTAATCAAAGACTGAGACTACCACTACCATTTTCTATGTTTTTCAGTGCTGCAGTGGTACACCAAACTCTGAATTAGGCCTTTCTATTATTTATAGACTGTAAAACCCTAAATTGACCTGCCCTTATCTTTTATAGTGCCTGTTATAGTCCCTCCTGATTGGCTGCAATAGACCATGTGATGTGATAGCTGCAAGGTTTTTTTTTTTTAGGAAACATATGCTGCTTTGTCATCTGCCATGTTAACTGCTCTCTGTGGGCTCTTTTCAACAATGTGTAAAATAGTGCTGAGCAGTTCTTTTGGCAATCTGTATGAATTGAATTGCAAATTGTTTGACGTCACCAAGACTTGAGATTTTCATGAAATTCAACTCACAGTTGATCAATGTGATCGTCTCTAATGAATATCTTAAATTAGAGAAATATTGAAATTTTGGCTTTGTTATGGCAAATGGCCATTCTTGCAAAAGCAACAACAAAAAGTCACATGGACATCATTTTTGAATGCGCAACAACTGATTATTAAAGTGTGAATTTGTCATAGACTCATAACAATGTTAGCAATGTTTTCTTTTTCCTGTAAATGCAACCACCAACCATGCAGAGGCATACAAGGATATTGCAGCCTGGAAAATCAGGTAACAAGTAGATGTTATAGCATATACATGTATCGACAAAATTATTTGTACCCTTCTAGTAAAGTAAGAAAAACCCACAATGGTCACTGAACTAACTTGAAGCTGACATACGCAATTACTAATTTTCAGTTTAAATGTATCAAATATCAACTAATGAAAATTAGACAATGCTTCTGGTTCAAAAGAAAAATATAAAAACAAAAAACTAATGAAAATATCCTGGATATAAATGATGGTCGCTTTAACTTAATATTTTGTTGCACAATTTTTTGAAGCAATCACTGCAAAAAATGATTTCTGTAACTGTCAATGAGACTTCTTCTAGTGAGAAAACTGCTCCATCCGGTGGAAGGTACGGTAAATTATCTACTCCAGACTGAAGGTCTTAGCTCCTTCCACAGATGTTCAACAGGATTTAGATCATGGCACATAGAAGACCACTTCAGAATAGTCCAATGCTCTGCTTTTAGCCATTCTTAGATGTTTTTATTTCAGTGTTTTGAATCATTATCCTGATGGAGGATCCATGACCTACGAGTCAGACCAAGCTTTCTGACCCTAGGCAGCACATTTTGCTCCAAAATGGCTTAATAGTCTTAACATTTAATTGAACCCTGTACAGACTCAAGACACCCTGTGCCATATGCCACACTGTTATGAATGGAAAACCGAGGAGGAAAAAAAAGACAACAAGCTAACTCTCAGAAAACCAGAGAAGTTGGTAACTATGCAGATTGCAGATCCCTGATCTTACCCGCACAACAAGCAGCAGTCGTGGAACGTTCCTACGTTGGTCCTAGACGCCTCGTCACAACCGGAGAACTACATAAGCCTAAAGCAGGAAAAGAGGAAAACTAAACTTCCCCAGAGCAGACCCCAAAGGAAAGACAGCCCCCCACATGTATTGACAGTGAAACAAGATGAAAATACAAACAAAGGCAAGAAAATAGGCTGAGCAAACGATGGGGCCCGGCTAACTAAAACGGACAGAAAAGGAAAGACACTGTCTGCAATCTGCCAAAAATACAAAAACAAAAATATTGTCCACCACTTCTGATAGCAAAATTAACCCTGAAGTCACTAGACTTCTAAACCTATATCAGCACTCTGAAATATTCTGAGACAGAGCAAAAAAGAGGCCAATCTAATAAGGGACAAAAAGCAGATTGGCAAATACTGATTAATAGGAGTGGAATTTCAGCATAGCCCTAGCAGGGGCAGGCTGATTACACAAAAAACTGAATTGAATAACAAGCGCAAGTGTGAACATTAGCAAAAAACAAACTTAACTTGAGAAGGCTGGAAGAGACCTGAAGTCCAGGAACTGAGAAGCAGACTGAATCACCAGCACCCGGATAGGGCGTCGGCTGTCTTATATCCAGTCTGATACTCCAGAGATCCAATTGTTATCTTCCTCATCAGGTGGCAGATCACTACCACTTAAACCAACCGCACTACCTCCTGTCACCACCAGAGGGAGAACGGAAGGGGAACTCTCAATTGGTGGAGCAGAAAATGCGTTCATGACACCACACCCTGTGCCATATGCCACAAACCAGTTTCAAAACATAACAGAGCCCACGCTATGTTTGACAATAGATACAATGGCCTTTACCTTGTATGCTTCATTCTTGCGTCTGTGTACATAGAGCTGATGTGACTTGTTACAAACTCCAGTGTGATAACACAGCATTTAATATTAATTATCCAGATGTAAATTTGGTAATCCAGGAGGCATAAACTGTTATTTTCATATTGACTCTTATTGTAGTTAAATTGATATTTGTAAATTGATGAATTGTTGTTATTTACCTCTCACATCAGCTCCTACAGTTTACTGTACTGTTATCTTTGCAAAACAGGGATGCAGGGTAACTGAACAATGATGTTGGCTGATATTTTTCTTAAACATTATGTCAGGTCATGCAGTTTGTTGACTTGCAGACATTGAAGGATAAACTATAAATTATCAAATCATGCTGCTTAACCTCATCACCCCTTCCCCTTGACCTGTGGATGATGGCTTGAAGGATAAAAGTTGTGAACTATAAAAAGGAATATGCCTCTGTAGCAATACATCCAAAGATCCAGAGATCTAAAGAACCAGAGACTATTTAAAAAACCACAGCCAGGAACACTATACAGGATAGCTGCCAGAACATCATGACTCCATCACAAGGGATGCAGATTTGACATTCTACAGGATGCCAACTTACGGAACCATGGCCCCGGTTGAAAGAATACAGATCTGCTCCATTGACCATACGTTTGGGGTAGACAAGATTTGGACCCGCCAGTCACCTGGCTCCATGGCTCCACAGATTCAGATGCAAGATGCACAGTTTCAACCTCTCTATTCTTGTTTTTATAATAACATTTTTTTTATATTAATATTATTAAAATGTAATAAAATATGTGAAATCTATTTGATTTTTTCCATTTGAAATATTTAGCCTGGTCTTCCTTGGAACTTACAGGGTATGCCACCAATCTTGAAAATAAATACTCCATATAATAACAAGTGAATAAATCTAGAAGTGGGAAAGAGTGCACAATAGGGTTATACACTTTGGTGGGAGTATAGGAGAGTGCTGGTTACACTCACCTGGTGGAGTTGTGACAGGCACAACTCCTATATAGGCATGAAGAAAAATTGCTGCTGTTGCCCTGTGGCTAGTAGATAAATCCTCCAGGAGATATTGGATCCAGTTGGATGGACATGTAGGTGGGCTGCACTGCTGGAGTAAAGCAATTCTTCATTAATGATAATGAGAATAAGGTTCTTTATTCACCACGCATTTCAGACCCATACTGGCGTCTTTATCAAGTGAAAACAACAAATGTTTTATTCACTGTTGAAACGCATTGTGAATAAAAAACCTTATTCTAATCATTTCTGAAGAATTGATTTACTCCAGCAGTGCAGCCCATGTACGTGTTTATCCAACTGGATTTAATATAACAGGTAGCATCTGGTGTAATCATCCGATCTGCTTGGATCTCGCCACCTAGTAAACAATCAAATCTCGCATGAAATATCCAGACAACAATAATTAATCATAAAATAGTCTCTTTATTTGAATTTTACAGTGAAATCATATTTCTCAAGAAATATGGCAGAACGTACATTATATTCATAATTATCTTCACCACATTATGTTTAACTTGGTAGTGAGAGAAGATATTGTCCGCCAAAGCGACACTGAATCAGTGACTGCAGGAACAACACTCCTGGATGTTTCGAGAGGCATACCCCCTTCTGCAAGCATCATCATGGTGTAAATATAATGCAAGTTATGCCATTTATGAATAATCATTGTTGTCTGGATATTTCATGCGAGGGTCCTCCGCCAGTCTTCACACATTGTTTTTTGGATAAAGAGCATGAAAGATCTTTGAGGTTTATTTTACTTAGAACTTTTACATCAGACTGATCCTGTTTCTAAAATTAAAAAAGGGTCCGACAATCCTTTTAACTCACAAAATTTTTTTATAAATGCAGTCTAAGTATAATATTCAGTAAATTTGGCTTACCTGGAATAACTTTGAAAGATCAAATTCGTGATCGTCTTGGATCATTGCTGGACTAATTCGATGGCTAGTATAACTCTTTTTCAAATTTTCCTAAAAGCAAAACCAAAACTTATGTATGACACATTCATTGAAACTGTAATTTAACATCTGTTAAATTCCTGTCTATAGTGAATACCTCTGTATATTGTAAAAGAAAACCACCAGGGTCATCGCATTGTTCTCTCTTTTATAAAATTATCCTGCAAAAGACTTACTTTCTACAGTTGTGGCCAAAAGTGTTGAGACTGACACATATTGTAGTTTACACAAAGTTTCAGTGTTTCAGATCTTTTAGTTAGATTTTTCAGTGGTCGTGTGTTTCGACATTTTTAGACTTTTATTGGGAAATACTGTATATGCAAAGGCTCAAGCCACGATTCATTCAGACTGATGATGGGCATGATGAAATATGTATGATGGGCATGCAGAAATAAAATGCACCTAATTCATTAAGTGGCACACACCACTTAATGAATTAGGTGCAACTTATCCGTGGCATGTACCTTTATGTGCCTTGCCAGACATAATACTCCAGACAGAGGACTGAGTAATATTGCTGGTGTAAGGAACGCCACCACATTTAATAAATTTGTCTGATGGGTGTTGCCATGCTGCATCCCGTCCCCAGCTCCTCACACTCAAAATTGGTGTGTATAAGTAAAAAGTCACAACATTTTTAGGAAACTTCAGGTTACACAAAAATTCTGCAATATTTGAAGATGTTTTATGCCATATTTATGTCATTATCACCATAATAATAATACATTTTATTTCTATGGCACCGACATATTCCGCAGCACTTTACATTTCAGAGGGGATTTGTCAGAGTATAGACATTACAGCATAACAATAATCACATAGATTATAACAAATACCAAGAGGAGTGAGGGCCCTGCTCGCAAGCTTACAGTCTATGAGGAAAGAGGTAGACAGGAAAGGTGGGTGGTAACAATTGCCCTGATTGTTTGGACCAGCCATAATGTTAAGTGTGTAACAGTACAGACACAGAGGGCTAATGGATGCATAAAGCATGTGGGAACATGATGCGGAGAACCTGGTTATGGTAAAACTTTTGGCTGTGCCACCTAGGGATAGATTAGGTTAATGTGTGGAGGCGGTAGTATAATGAATCGAGGCCTCAATATTTACAGTATGGACCCTTTTTCTTTTCAAGACTTCTGCAATTCATCCTGGCATGCTGGATAGCAGCTTTGGGGCCAAATACTGACTGATGACAACCCATTCTTGCCTAACCAGTCTTGTAGTCTATCACAATTTCCATGATTGTTTCCGTCCTTGTTTATCCACCCACATTCAATTGAATTGAGATCTGGAGAGTTTCCTGGCTAAAGGTACCGTTACACCTAGCGATGCACCAGCGATCCCGACCAGCGATATGACGGACGCGGTCAGGATCACTGGTGCATCGCTAGGTGGTCGCTAGTGAGCTGCCACACAGGCAGATCTCACCAGCGACATCGCTGGGGTCGGGGATCGCTACTTACCCGTCAGACGCGCCGATCCTGCGTCCTCCCGCCCGGCTCCACGCGTCGCTCGCCGGCGCCACAGGAAGTGCCGCAGGAAGTGGCCGACGAGAAATGATCCAGGAGCTTCTCGCACGACCAACGATGAGCAGCGGGGGAGCCGGTCGGAGGTAAGTATCACATGCAGCGATATCGCTAGCAATATCGCTGCAACGTCACAAAATCGGTGACGTTACAGCGATATTGCTAGCGATATCGCAGTGTGTAACGGGGGTTTATGGATCCAAAATTTCAATGTTTCATTTACCAAGCCACTTAGTTATAACAACAGGCCCCTTCCTAAAGGCGGTCTTTCAGACCCAAAATGCAAATTAATTATATAGGGGACTCAGCCTCTAAAAAAATCTTACCACATTTATACATTTTAATGATGTTTGCAGATAAATTTACTTTTATTTACTTTGCAAATAAGGTAGCTTTAGTGCAATATTGATGTGGCCAATGGCTTGGTGCACCAATGCACTCTCTTATTTGCTTATTAAGCTCAGTCCCTTATCTGAATTGTTTGCTGTTAAAATCAATCCCTTTTTCTGCTATTGTGCAATGACAATGATGTATCACAGTGGTGAGTTTACAGCATCAGTACGTTTGCTCTTACCTAGCAAGCGCTGTCAGTCAGTAAAAGGGATTGAGCTGAATATGCAAATCAAAGGGCATAATCGTGCACCAAGCCATAGTCCATGTCAAGGGTACATTGAAGCACCTTCATAGATGTTTTCCTGCAAATCTAATTTTAAAATGTACATACTTGGTATGATCTTTACACATACTGTACAAAGTTCCCTCTATAAATGTTTAAGAAGTTTAGTTCTCATTTTTGGGGTGACAGACTCACATTAACCCCTTAACCCCCAAGGGTGGTTTGCACGTTCATGACAGGGCCAATTTTTACAATTCTGACCACTGTCCCTTTATGAGGTAATAACTCTGAAACGCTTCCATGGATCCCAGTGATTCTGACATTGTTTTCTCGTGACATATTGTACTTCATGCTAGTGGTAAAATTTAATTCATATAACTTGCGTTTATTTGTGAAAAAAACAGAAATTTGGTGAAAATTTAGAAAATTTCGCAATTTTCCAACATTGAATTTTTATGCCCTTAAATCACAGAGATACGGCACACAAAAAACTTAATAAGTAACATTTCCCACATGTTTACTTTGCATCAGCACAATTTTGGAACCAAATTTTTTTTGTTAGGAAGTTATAAGGGTTAAAAGCTTACCAACGATTTCTCATTTTTGCAACACCATTTTATTTTTACGGACCACATCACATTTGAAGCCACTTTGAGGGGTCTATATGATAGAAAATACCCAAAAATGACACAATTGTAAAAACTGCACCCCTTAAGGTGCTCAAAACCACATTCAAGAAGTTTATTAACCCTTCAGGTGCTTCACAGGCATTTTTTGAATATTTAAAAAAAAAAAAACTTTTAACTTTTTTTCACAAAAAAAATAATTCAGGTTCAATTTTTTTTATTTTACCAAGGGTAACAGGAGAAATTGGACTGCAAAAGTTATTGCGCAGTTTGTCCTGAGTACGCTGATACCTGATATGTGGGGGGGAACCACTGTTTCGGTGCATGGCAAAACTCAGAAGGGAAGGAGCGCCGTTTGACTTTTTCAATGCAAAAGTGACTGGAATTCAGATTGGATGCCATGTCACGTTTGGAGAGCCCCAGATGTACCTAAACAGTGGAAACCTCCCACAAGTGACCCCATTTTGGAAACTAGACCCCCCAAGGAACTTATCTAGATATGTGGTGAGAACTTTGAACCCACAAAGGCTTCACAGAAGTTTATAATGTACAGCCGTACAATTAAAAAATCATATTTTTTCCACAAAAATGATCTTTTCACCCCCAATTTTTATTTTCCCAAGGGTAACAGGGCCCTAAAAGTTATTGTGCAATTTGTCCTGAGTACGCTGATACCCCATATGTGGGTGTAAACGACTATTTGGGTGCATGGCAGAGCTCAGAAGGGAAGCAGCACCATTTGACTTTTTTGGCTGGAATTGAGATCGGACACCATGTCTCGATTGGAAAACCCCTGATGTACCAAAAAAGTGGAAACCCCCCACAAATGACACCATTTTTGAAACTAGACCCCCCAAGGAACTTATCTAGATGTGTGGTGAGAACTTTGAACCCCCAAGGGCTTCTTTATAACATACAGCCGTACAATTGAAAAATCAAATTTTTTCCACAAAAATGATCTTTTCACCCTCAATTCTTATATTTCCAAGGGTAACAGGACCATAAAAATTATTGTGCAATTTGTCCTGAGTACGCTGATAACCCACATGTGGGGGTAAACCACTATTTGGGCGCATGGCAGAGCTCGGAAGGGAAGCAGCACCATTTGATGTTTTTGGATGGAATTGAGATCGGCCACCATGTCGCGTTTGGAAAGCCCCTGATGTACCAAAACAGAGAAAACCCCCCACAAATGACACCATTTTGGAAACTTGACCCCCCAAAGAACTTATCTAGATGTGTGGTGAGCACTTTGAACCCCCCAGTGCTTCACAGAAGTTTATAATGCTCGGGCGTGAAAATAAAAATTTTTTATTTTTTCCACAAACATGATCTTTTAGTCACCAATTTTTTTATTTTCCCAAGGGTACCAGGAGAAATTGGACCCCAAAAGTTGTTGTCCAATTTGTCCTGAGTACGCTAATACCCCATATGTGGGAGAAAACTACTGTATGGTCACACGTCAGGGCTCGGAAGGGAAGTAGTGACGTTTTGGAATGCAGACTTTGATGGAATGGTCTGCGGGTGTCATGTTGCTTTTGGAGAGCCCCTGATGTACCTAAACAGTGGAATCCCCCCCACAAGTGACCCAATTTTGGAAACTAGACCCCATAAGGAACTTATCTAGATGTGTGGTGAGCACTTTGAGCCCCCCCCAGTGCTTCACAGAAGTTTATAACGACCGGTCGTGAAAATAAAAAAATTGTATTTTTTCAACAAACATGATCTTGTAGTCCCCATTTTTTTTATTTTCCCAAGGGTAACAGGACAAATTGGACCCTAAAAGTTGTTGTCCAATTTGTCCTGAGTACGCTGACACCCCATATGTGGGAGAAAACTACTGTATGGGCACACGTCAGGGCTCGGAAGGGAAGTAGTGACGTTTTGGAATGCAGACTTTGATGGAATGGTCTGCGGGTGTCATGTGCGTTTGGAGAGCCCCCTGATGTACCTAAACTTTTGAAACTCCCCACAAATGACCACATTCTGGAAACTAGACCCCCCACGGAGCTTATCTAGATGTGTGGTGAGCACTTTAAACCCCCAAGTGCTTCACAGAAGTTTATAACGCCCGGGCGTGAAATTAAAAAAATCATTTTTTCCACAAAAATGATATTTTTGCCCCCAATTTTTTATTTTCCTAAGGGTAACAGGAGAATTTGGACCCCAAAGTTGTTTTGCAATTTGTCCTGAGTAGGCTGATACCCTACTTGTGGGGGTAAAACACTGTTTGGGCGCATGGCAGAGCTTGGAAGGGAAGGAGCACCATTTGACTTTTTCAACGCAGAATTGGCTGGAATTGAGATCAGACGCCATGTTGCATTTGGACAGCACCTGATGTGCCCAAACAGTGGAAACCCCCCCAATTATAACTCCAACCCTAACCCCAACACACCCTAATCTTAGCCCTAATTCTAGCCCTAACCCTAGCCCTAGCCCTAACCCTAATGGGAAAATGGAAATAAATACATTTTCTTTTTATTTTATTATTTTTCCCTAACTAAGGGGGTGATAATGGGGGGTTTGATTTACTATTTATAGCGGGTTTAAAGCGCTTTTATTCTTCGGGTCAGTACGGTTACAGCGATACCTCATTTAGGTCATTTTTTATGTTTTGGCGCTTTTATGCAATGAAAACAATTTTAGATAAAAAATAATTATTTTTGCATCGCTTTATTCTGCGAGCTATAACTTTTTTATTTTTTTGCTGATCATGCTGTATGGCAGTTCATTTTTTGTGGGACAAGATGACGTTTTCAGCGGTACCATGGATATTTATATGCATCTTTTTGATCGCACGTTATTGCACTTTTTGTTCGGTGGTATGATAATAAATCATTATTTTTTGCTTTGTTTTTTATTTTTATTTTTTAAGGGGTTCTCTAAAGGGGTTAACTAATGGGACAGTTTTATAGGGCAGGTAGTTACGGACGTGGTGATACCAAATATGTGTACTTTCATTGTTTTGGGGTTTTTTTATTTCCAAAAAATTTATTAGGGAAATTTTTTTTTTTTCTTAATTTATTTAGCAATTTTTTTAAAATTATTTTTACATTTTTTTTAACTTTATCACATTGTCCCAGGAGGACATCACTGTCATGTGACAGATCGCTGATCTGTACCATCACAGATCACTGTGACAGATCAGCGATCTGTCACAGGCACTGCACAAGGCTTCCTCCTTGCCTGCGCTTTGCAGGCATGAGGAAGCCAGCTCCCTGCAGGCCCCCGAAGGTCCCCGTCGCCATCTTGGATTCGGGGACCTGCAGGGATGGAGCCCCCCACAGCAGCGCTGCACATTGCGCTGCTGTGGGGGGCTCAGGGAAGCACGGAGGGAGTCCCCTCCCTGCCAATGCTTCCCTTTAACCCCCGGTACACCGCGATTGTGTTTGATCGCGGTGTGCAAGGGGTTAACGTGTCGGGGTGGTCCGTGACTGCCCCTGACACATTGTGCCGGGTGTCAGCTGTGATAATCAGCTGACACCCGGCCGCGATCAGCGGCGCTCACCACGTGGGAGCCGCTGATCGCTGTGACGTACTATCCCGTCCCTGGGAATTAAGTCCCAGGGTACATGGACGGGATAGTACATCACATGGCAGAAAGGGGTTAAAGAAATCTGTCACCTGATTCATGCTGCCCAAACTGGCTGTGTCCCTGGATGGACTTTTACAGTGCTGCTAGAGGTGATTGACAGAGGGCAGCACTGGCGTACTCTCGTCTCTGGCTATGGTCCCCGCCTATAGTCCAACTAAATCTTTAGAGTATATTTTCTCAGGCTTGGATTCAGGCTGTGGTTTGGTCACTCTGCATTTGTAACACATTCTGCATAACAGAGTGATATCAGCTGCCTTGTCCCCGTTAACACTTTCTCGTGAGCTAATGAGAAGATCACTGAAATTATATAATCAGGTCATTTTGTGGCAGGGCTGAAATTCAGTGGAATTTTTTTTTTGTGCGATTAAGATAGTTGTCAGGGCAAGAAATCATTTTGCATTTTGTTTTACAATTCGTCTGATTACTAGTGTTGAGCATTCCGATACCGCAAGTATCGGGTATCGGCAGATATTAGCTGTATCGGAATTCCGATACTGACTTCCGATACTTTTTTCATATCGGATACCGGAATCGGAAGTTCCCATAATGCTATGAGCCTGCTTGCTTTGATTCAGCCAATGGGAATCCTCAGAAGTGTGGGCACATCCTGTTAGGCATGTAGGCATGTTAACTATTGGCATGGCTGTGATTGGCTGCTGAAATGATGCCATGATGCACTATAAAAGCCGCCGCCCCCGCCATTTCTGGCCACTCTGCTGTGAATTCAGTTAGGGACAGGCTGCTGTTGAAGACTGTGAGGGACAGTTAGAAATAGCAATTCTACCAAACAAATTGTGCTTTAACCAGGCTACATAAACCACCACTGTAGCTTTCTTTTCCATAGCAGCAGTGTTCACAGCTGTCTGCAAGGGCTGTGTGAGTGCAGCTCACACTGTGGAGTGGGTCCTGCAGCCACGCCTGGTTGTAGGCCGCCCAGCGTGCCTCACTGCTGCCTCATACATATTTTTCTTTTTGAGCTGCTTATTTTTCAAAAATTATATCTAGTGTGCTTCCATCCGTATCCATATACGTTGGTTGCAAACACTAGTAGTAGACAGCGGAGCCTTTCTGCAGCCTTTCAGTGCTAGTGCCCACTTAGCTGCACTGTTCACGGCTGTCTGAGAGGTCTCTGACTGTGTGTGAGTGCAGCTCACGCTGAGCAGTGTGTCCTGCAGCTACGTCTGGTTGTAGGCCGCTCAGCGTGCGTCACTGCCTCACACATATTTTTCTTTAATTGCAGCTCATTTTTTCTTCTACTATTAGTGTGCATCCATCCCTATCCATCTACATTGGTTGGCTGCAAACACTATATAGGAGTAGATAGAGGAGCCTTTTTTCTGTCTTGTGCCCTTCATCTGCAGCCAGATTAGTATTACCCAATTTTTTTGGAGCCTCATCTTTTGCATTGTAGGTTACCTGCCTGCATTGTAATAGCTCAAAAAGTTGGTGATACTATCACTTTCAAATCTTTGGTCACATCCTTTTAGTTTTTTTTCACAAAAAAAACCAATAAAGTTTACCAAACACTACATTTGAAAGTTGTGTAGGCCACATTATCTCCTATTAAAGTGTAGTTCACACACACACTTCATAAAATTAGTGTTTCTTCTACCTGTAACCAGCTGTTCAGGAATAAGCACACTAAGCCCCCCCTTTGTACTTTTCTGCCTATCTTTATCAGTCTAGCAAGATGAAGAAGGCAGGGAGTAAGGCACGTGGGCATGGGCACATAGTTTCAGCAGGGAAAGGACGTGGGGATTCTGCAGGGAGAGGACGTGGGGATTCTGTGCCTGCTGCGGGCACCAGTGAGTCAGCAGCCCCCAGTTTTAGCAGGCAACAGTCCTTTATACGCAGCTTTGTAGGACCTCTTCGTACCCCACTGCTGCGGGAGGAACAAATTGAAGACGTTGTCGGATGGATGGCAGCTAACGCATCGATTTCAATGACTTCCACATCCTCTCAGGGCCAGAGCACCGAAGAGCAACCATCTGTCTCTTCACCACCTGCCAAAGTGCCTAGGCAGTCAGAGAGCCCTGGACAGGAGCCATCACAGTCTCTACTTCTGTTCTCGGAATCTGTTGGCTTGGAAAGAGGGGGCCAGCCAAGTAGCATTCAAGAATGTGAAGAAGAGGGAGTATGCAGTGATGCGCAACTTCTTTGTCCCTCTGAATCTGAAGAGGCGGGTGGGCCAGTGCCTATGATCAGCACACCTCAGTACGCATCAGATGATGACGAGACTCAGTTACCACTTTCTGGTGCATACGGTGCTGGCGAGACAACCCAGGAGAAGCAGGTGTTTGAGGAGGGGAGTGTAGATGATGAGGTCCTTGACCCATCATGGCGTGAGGAACAGGAAGGTGGTGGGAGCAGCTCTGAGGAAGAGATTCCCCGAATGGCCAAAACAGGAGGGAGAGGGAGGGGGCAGACTTGGTTGCCTGTAGCCTCCACTTCGGCACCCGGTAGGAGCATTCCTCTTTCAAAAGGCAAAACGGTTGCTCCCAAGACTTGCAGTGCGTGGTCCTTTTTTGACACAGTTGCAGATGACATTTGCTTTGTCAAATGCAATTTTGACACAGTTGCAGATGACATTTGCTTTGTCAAATGCAAGCTGTGTCATCAGAGAGTCAAAAGAGGGAAAAATGTCAGCAACCTCAATACCACTAATATGTGGAAACATGTACGGACCAAGCACGAGGTGGAGTTACACAGACACACTGAAGACGTAGGCCAACGTACAGCACCACCTACCACCTCTTCAGCTCGTGTTGGGGCCTCTTCCTCCAGCTCACACACAGCTGGTTCGGCTTCCTCACAGGATCGCCAAGAAAGAAACTCTGGCACTGTAGTCCGGAGACCCTGTGACATTCCACCCACAGCACCTCGTTCCCAGTCATCCTCACACTCCCAGGCCACTCGACAGCCATCGGTAGCACAGGCATGGGATAAAAGGCGGCCATACTCGGCAAACCATCCACGAGCACAGGCTCTGAATGCTGGTATTGCCAAACTACTGGCACTTGAAATGCTGTTATTCAGGCTGGTGGAGACTGACACCTTCCGGGACTTCATGGCATTGGCAGTCCCACAATACACCGTGCCCAGCCGCTTTTATTTCAGTAGGCGAGCCGTCCCTGCCCTGCAGAAACATGTGGAGGGAAAAATAAAACATGCGCTACTAAACGCCGTTAGTAGCAAGGTTCACCTGACCACCGATGCGTGGACCAGTAACCATGGACAGGGACGATACCTTTCCCTCACTGCCCATTGGGTCAATGTTGTGGAGCCTGGTACAGATCTGGAGAGTGGCGCTGTACGTGTTCTGCCAACTACACGGATTGCAGGAATCCAGTCTGTACACATTGACTCCTCCTCCTACTCACGTTCCTCAGAAACAGCGCAGCAGGAGCCTGGTACGACCGATATGAGCACAGCCGTGGCCAAACGTTAACAGGCCTTACTCAAATTAATTTCTTTGGGGAATCGAAGCCACACAGCGCAGGAGCTCTGGAATGCCATCAAGCAGGAGAGCGACGTGTGGTTTGTGCCAGCGAATCTCCAGTCGGGCTTGGTAGTGTGTGACAATGGCCGAAATCTGGTGGCAGCTCTTGGCCTAGGCAACCTCACTCACATCCCATGTCTGGCACATGTGCTGTTCTTGGTCGTGCAGAGCTTTCTGAGGAACTATCCGGATCTTGATGCACTGCTGCACAAGGTCCGCATAGAGTGCGCTCACTTGCGACGTTCCAGCACGGCAAGAGCGCCGATTACGCCTTCCAGAACATCGCATCATATGTGACCTACCCACCAGGTGGAATTCAACGTTACATATGTTGGAGCGGTTGTGTGAGCAGCAGGCAGCAGTCATGGAGTACCAGCTGCATCAGGCGCAAACAAGTCGCACTGTGCGCCAGTCACACTTCAGCACCACTGAGTGGGCCTCTATGAAGGACATCTGCCTCGTTTTGCGTGCCTTCGATGATTCCACGCTGATGGCGAGTGCAGATGATGCACTAGTCAGCATGACTGTCCCCCTTATCTGCCTGCTTCAAAAAACACTGCAAGCACTAAGGGATGAAGTTTTGGACGAGGTGGAGGATGAGGAGTCCCAAATGCCATCTGCTTCAGGACAGTCTGCGCTACGTAGTTCCTCACAAAGGCCTAGGCAGGGGACACTTTGTGAGGATGAGGAGGAGTCGATGGAGGAGGAAGACATATCTCCAGAAGAGGGAGGTACACAAAGCTCTAGTCAGTATGTACAGCGAGGGTGGGGTGATGCAGAGCAGGCAGAGATCACGCCTCAAGCAGGGGACAGCGGTTCTTTGGAATTTGGGAGTCTGCAGCACATGGTTGATTTCATGCTGCAGTGCCTGAGAAACGACCGCTGCATCGCCCACATTCTCTAAACGGCTGATTATTGGGTGTACACCCTCCTAGGTCCTCTCTACCGGGACAACTTACAAAGCCTCATACCAACGTTGAACCGGGAGCGTAAACTGTGGGAGTACCAAGACACACTGGTGCAGTCCATCATGTTTTCCATTCCACCCGACAGCAGTGGTGCTAGTGCTTTACAAAGCAGCTCTGTGCGTCGAGGCAGTGGAGGAAACTCGGCACAAAGAGGCAGCAGAGGCAGCGCCTCAGCACAAGGCAAGACCACTATGGCCCAAATGTGGCAAAGTTTTGTGTGTCCGCCACAATTGTCTACACCACCACAGACGGCTCCAGTCAGCAGGAGGCAACGTTTCCGTCAGATGGTGACAGACTACATGTCTTGCCCTGTCAGTGTACTCCCAGATGGCTCTTCCCCCTTCAAACTTTGGGTCTCTAAGCTGGATACATGGCCAGAGCTTAGCCAGTATGCATTAGAGGTGCTGGCTTGCCCTGCTGCCACTGTATTATCGGAACGCGTCTTTAGTGCCGCAGGTGGTGTACTAACAGACCGTAGCACGTGACTATCTTCCGATAACGTCGACCGGCTTACTTTTCTGAAAATGAACAAGGCCTGGATATCTCCAGAATTTGCCAGTCCTCTTCCCGACAAAATAATTGGTTGGCAACTGTATCCAGGTCTCCTGTTGTGTTCATGTTTCTACCACCTGAACTATAATCCCTGGGCTTCAACACAGGCAGTTGTCGCTCAGATGTGTCGTCTGCACAGAGAAAAACACACTAGCTCCTGTGTTAGTGGGGTTCAGTAACGCCAGCTGCTCCCCTGCTGTGTGGACGGCAAAGTCTCCTGCTCCATCCACATTCAAACTCCTACTGATTTTTAACCATGCTACACTTAGGCCTCTGGCTCCACTGTCTCTAGTATTTCCCCTGGCCTCCAACCCCGCCAGTTGCTGCTCTGAAGTGGCGTCTGCACAATCCACACTTGTTCCTGAGTTACTGGGGGCTCTGTCACGTCAGTTGATCCCCTGATGTGTGTCCGGCAAGGTCTCCTGCTCTGTCCACATTCCAATTACTAGTAGTGGGAATGTGGACAGAACAGGAGACCTTGCCGGACACACATCAGGGGATCCACTGACGTGACAGAGCCCCTGTAACCCAGGAACAAGTGTGGATTGTGCTGATGCCACGTCAGAGCTGTAACTGAAGGGGTTGGAGGCCAGGGGAAATACTAGAGATAGTGGAGCCAGAGGCCAAAGTGGAGCTCGGTTACAATCAGTTGTAGTCTACAACCTCTATAAAACCAGCTGCAAGTTGGCCTCCGCCTGCTGCATGCCTCATCCTGGGCTCCAACAACGCCAGTTGGTGTTCAGAAGTGTCATCTTCCCAGAGAAAAACACACAAGCTCCTGTGTTAGTGGGGTTCAGAAACGCCAGCTGTTCCCCTGCTGTGTAGAAGGCAATGTCTCCTGCTGACTCCACATGGCCAAAACATCAGGCCTCAGCCTGCTCCATGCCTCAACCTGGGCTCCAACAACGCTAGTTGGTGTTCAGAAGTGCCGTCTTCCCAGAGAAAAACACACACTAGCTCCTGTGTTAGTGGGGTTCAGAAACGCCAGCTGTTCCCCTGCTGTGTAGACGCAATGTCTCCTGCTGACTCCACATGCCCAAAACATCAGGCCTCAGCCTGCTCCATGCCTCAACCTGGGCTCCAACAATGCTAGTTGGTGTTCAGAAGTGCCGCCTTCACAGAGAAAAACACAATAGCTCCTGTGTTACTGGGGTTCAGTAATGCCAACTGATCCCCTGCTGTGTAGACGGCAAAGTCTCCTGCTCCATCCACATGCCAACAACATCAGGCCTCAGCCTGCTCCATGCCTCAACCTGGGCTCCAACAACGCTAGTTGGTGTTCAGAAGTGCCGTCTTCACAGAGAAAAACACACTAGCTCCTGTGATAGTGGGGTTCAGTAATGCCAGCTGATCCCATGCTGTGTAGACGGCAATGTCTCCTGCTCCATCCACATTCAAACTCCTACTGATTTTTAACCGTGCTCCACTTAGGCCTCTGGCTCCACTGTCTCTAGTTTTTCCCCTGGCCTCCAACCCCGTCAGTTGCTGCTATGTATTGGCGTCTGCACAATCCACACTTGTTCCTGAGTTACTGGGGCTCAGTCACGTCAGTTGATCCCCTGATGTCTGTCCGGCAACGTCTCCTGCTCTGTACACATTCCCATTACTAGTAGTGTGAATGAGGACTGAGCAGAAAACCTTGCCAGACACACATCAGGGGATCAACTGACGTGACTGAGCCCCTGTAACCCAGGAACAAGTGTGGATTGTGCAGACGCCACTTCAGAGCTGTAACTGGCGGGGTTGGAGGCCAGGGGAAATACTAGAGACAGTGGAGCCAGAGGCCATAGTGGAGCAAGGTTACAATCAGTAGTAGTCTACAACCTCTATACAACCCGCTGCAAGCTGGCATGCGCCTGCTGCAAGCATTGATCCTGGGCTCCAACACAGTCAGTTGAAGCTTGGAAGTGCCGTCCGCACAGATTGAAACACTCACTCCGGTGTCAGTGGGGTTCAGTAACGCCAGCTGCTCCCCTGCTGTGTGGATGGCAAAGTCTCCTGCTGCCTCCAAAATCACGCAACATCTTATTTTCTTCTTGCTCCAAGTAGGCCTCAGCCTGCTCGGAACATTGATCCTGGAATCCAACACAGCCAGTTGTAGCTTGGAAGTGCCGTCCGCACAGATAGAAACACTCACTACGGTGTCAGTGGGGTTCAGTAACACCAGCTGCTCCCCTGCTGTGCGGATGGCAAAGTCTCCTGCTGCCTACACAGTCACACTACTACTGATTTTTAACCATGCTCCACTTAGGCCTCTGGCTCTACTGTCTCTAGTATTTCCCCTTGGCCTCCAACCCCGCCATTTGCTGCTCTGAAGTGGCGTCTGCACAATCCACACTTGTTCCTGGGTTACAGGGGCTCTGTCACGTCAGTGGATCCCCTGATGTGTGTCCGGCAAGGTCTCCTGCTCTGTCCACAGTCCCATTACTACTAGGAAAAAGCAGGCGCGCTGGAACCAGACTAGTTCCGGATAGTGTCAACGTCACTTTGCCATCAATACGTTGTCCTGTCGTGTTGCGGTCGGGCTAGTTCCATTGACTCTTGTAGCTAATGCTACCCATCCGGGTTCCAGCACCGTCAGCTGGTTCTCAGCAGAGCCTTTGGCCTAGGTGCCTCCTTTTTGGTATCCGAGTTCCAGCAACGTCTGCTGGTCCTTGGTAGTGCTATGTAGCACAGGTACCTCCTGATTAGTAACCGTGTTCCAGCACCGTCAGCTGGTCCACAGTTTGTGCCATTGGCTCTTGTTCCTTCTGCTGCCCCTCCGGGTTCCAGCACCGTTAGCTGGTCCTCGCTAGTTCTATTTGCTATTGTTCCTTCTGCTACCCATCCGGGTTCCAGTACAGTCAGCTGGTTCTCGGCAGATCCTCTGCCTTCTTGTACCTTCTGCTACTTTCCAAGTTCAAGCTTGTGGAAATGGGTTTTGATTCTCACTCTGGATCTCCCTGACAATGACCCTGAAGACGACGACCCTGAAGACCACACAGAAGAATACCTAAAAGATGACCCTGAAGAAGATGACCAAGAGGACAAAGAACATGAAGACAACCACCAAGATGCAGAACAACAAGAGACAGAAGCATAAAAACCAAAAGCAGAACAACATTAAGCATAAGACTAAAATGATATTTTCTAATTTATAAGCAGAAGAAGACTAAGCAGTGTATGGGGGTGAGTCCGTTCCTCCTCGTGGTGCCCCTGGAAAAGGCCTGCTACTGCAGGCCAAACTGAACGCAGACAAGTACTATTGTAAATCTTTTGTGACAGGCTGAACAGAAGGTGTAATCTTCAAGAAGAAGAAGAATAAGAAGAAGATGAAGAAGTAGAATATGATGAAGAATAATAGTTGAATAAGAAGAATATGAAGAATGTAAAAAAAAAAAAAAAATAGGAAGAAGGTGAAGAAGAAGAAGATGAATAAGGTGAAGAAGAAGTTGATGAAAAAGATGCTGCTGCTGAGGATGATGAAGGGGAAAGTGTGGGAGAAGTAAAAAAGAAGGTGAAGAGCATGGAAGTAGTGAAACATACATATCTGACAAAATATTAAAGACTTTAACATAGTCAATATCTTTGTAACGACGAACGTCTGTAAAAAAAAAACAAATTACTGCTATTCCATTTGATTGGGCTAAACCTCTATGGCTTTAATGTCTCCTACACCTTCCACAATACATTCTACATTATTATTAGTTGTTTTTCTTCATGTAGAATTAACCTACAGGGAAAAAAAGTTTTTTTTTTTAATTCCGATATTTCTGTTCCATTGACTTGAATGGGACTTCCGGGATCGGAATCGGCGATACCCGATACTTTTTTTAGATCGGCCGATCCATTCCGATACGATATTTTTCAGTATTGGGTGGTATCGCTCAACACTACTGATTACTCTTCTTAACAATCATACTTTAAAAGTTCATGCAAATTGCCACTATAAAACTGAAGTTGCAAACCAAAATGTGTGTCAGTCTCAAAACTTTTTGGCCACAATTGTAGACTCAATATATCCAGCACTGATATTATTGGTGACGACCTGCTCTTATCCTGTGTTTAGTGCTTATTTTTGAATTGCTCCCTACTTCTTTACAGACTCCTTTCTTCCACTCATGTACAAAAGCTCTATGGCTGTTGTAAAACTACGTGGTCCAGCGTGCTCTTACCTACAGCATCCTTTAAGACATATGATGTATATTGCTGCTAGTTTTCTGCAATGTCATATAATCTAGCATACCCCCATTAATTTCTCATCAGAAAAAAAGCAAAGTACAGGAATAAAGTAATACTAGCTTGGCCCATACAAAATTTTTGCACATTGGTCGTCAGGGGCGCAGGCAATTTCAGAAAAAGCAAGCTGGTCAAATGTAAATGTATTTCATGAGCTGATGAACACAGATGGGTATTTATATATGTAGATTGGTAATACAATAAATTGTTTTGATAAGTAGAGGCCAAAAAATGTTTTCCGGTTGAGGTGCCACCTACAGGTCATTGCGTCTTTCTGCAAGTTTATGAAAATGAATGTTTAAACTGTATTTAGTGATAAAATTGGGAATGTGTAGTTTGTTTGGCTGTTTTCTTGATGAAAGGAGCAAGTTTACCTTTCAAATTGGGTATGTGTGTGTGGGGTGAAGTAATCCCCGAAAAAGCAGTGCATGTTTACAAATGTGTTGATAGTGTGCTTTGGGGTACTGTGGTGCCACCTGCTGGTCATTTTTCCTTACTGCAGGTTTATGAAAATTATTGTTTAAACTGTATTTTGTGATCAAATCATGGATGTGTGGTTTGTTTGGCTATTTTCTTGATGAAGGGAGCAAGTTTACCTTTCAAATGGTGTATTATTTGTGTGTGTGGGGTGAAGTAATCAGCGAAAAAGCAATGCATGTTTACAAATGTGTTGGTAGTGTGCTTTGGGGTAATGTGGTGCCACCTGCAGCTCATTTTTCCTTACTGCAGGTTCATGAAAATTAATGTTTAAACAATATTTTGTGATCAAATAGTGGATGTGTGGTTTGATTGGCTATTTTCTTGCTGAAGGGGGCAAGTTTACCTTTCAAATGGTGTATCATTTGTGTGTGTGGGTGCAGTATGAACGGGGATACAAAGGAATCACCGAAAAACAGTGTTTAGAAATAATAGAATAGATAGATGTGTTTATCGAACTTACCACAATCCTTAACAGATAGCTGTCATCATGAGGCTTGTCAAGCAAGTATCCTTTATCTACAGATCTCACAGAGCAAAGGGCTCCACCATCTGTTGTGATTTTCAGGTATACATTTTCCCCGGGTCGGACTTGTTCTTCAGAAAAGGTAAGCTTCATCTATTTGTAATAAATGGTGTCAATTTTTATTCTATACCAAAGAAAGAAAATTCAGTAAATCTGAATCCAATTTTGCAATATCTGGGCAACAGTTCAGGGCTGACTGTCAGTCAGTGCCGGGGCGTGCTTACAGCCTCTGCTCTCAGTGATGTGAATGGTGACTGTAATTGCTTTGGGCATGCCTGCACGAATGAAAGCAGGCGGCTCCTGAGAGAAATAATGTTAACTTTTGCCTGGGCACCTTCTTAAGGCTATTAACCAGAAAATTAACCATTTATCTGCAGGATAGTAGTTAATTTGACATGTTCTCTCTATGTGGTACACACAACTTAATGTATTCATCTCTTCCTATCAGTGAAGTGCACCCCTGTGCACCACAACAAAAATGCTATTCCTGTCATTGACTCAAATAATATTTCTGGAGTAAGAAACGCCACACTTTTGAATAATTTGACAGGCCGGCTCCACCCCAGTTCCACTCATTTTGATAAAGATGCCCAAAATTCGCCTGAAAATGCCAGAAGTTGCAACACTTTTCCTCAACTTTGCCTTGAGCAAAAGTTTTGCAACTTTTCAAAAATGTTTTATGACAGTTTTCTGGGGTAAACACTTTGATAGATCGGGGCCAATATGTTTTGAAGTTGAAACTGTCTCTATTACTCGCCAAAAAGCATTGCAAGCTGAGCCTTTTAATAAAGACTTGTGTAATACAACTGTCTGGGACACCTGGTTAAGGCTTTGAAGAAGGGTTTGGGGCATTCGCAGGACTGATTATGATATACATTTACTATAGTGTTGGGCACAAACAATAAAATGAGCTCCCTTAAAGAGGACCTGTCAACAAATTTTTGATGTTGAACTGGACACACAGTGTAATAGTGGCTGCAGGGCCGAATGAAAAAAATTCCTTTGTTTTTTTTAAAAAAAAATTTATGTCACAGATACTTTTCACTTGGATGTGTACTTCTGCCTCTTCTATGATACTGACCGATCATAAGCAGGCAGCAGCATAGAAATGCTGAAGGACCTGTGAGATTGTCAACAGGTTCACATCATCTGGGTTGACAGGTCCGTCCTGCCAGACAGAACGTGATTCCTAAATTATCACTGAAGATACATTACACCGCACAGTAGTTTGAAGCCATTAGCTAGATGAAAAGATCAAAATTGTTACATCAGTGGATATGAAAGTCAGCTTGGGGCCCCTGTGCAAGAAATGTGTCTGGGCCCCCTTCCTTTTATGGCGGCAAACCTATATATATATATATATTAGCCACACACACATACATGTATATATATTACACAGACTCCTTTATTATGTATATTGCCATGCCGTATTATACAGTGCCCTCTCTTGTTATGTAAAGTACCGTCCCTTATATATTGGATTTTATAGAGCCCTGTTTTTTATTACATACCATCCTGTCTTGTTAGATGTATAATGCAATGATGGCTGATGGAGCATGGAAAAGCTTCATTTCTAATGGAGGAGCTGATGGACTGGTTGTCTGGTCACCGGCTCCTCCATCAGCAGTCGTTTTATATCTAAGAAGAGAGGGGACTATGTAATAAAAGTGGGTGCTGTGAATAACAAAATTAACAAGAAAACACTATGCATTTCCTCCCCCTCCATCCCGTTATTGCCCTTTCCATCACCTCCATCATTGCCTTCTTCCCCACCATCATTGCCCATTCCACCAAGTCCATCATTTTCTCCTTACCCACCATCCCCATCATTGCCGTCTCCATCACCCCATCATTGCCTTCTCCCCATTACGCCATCATTGCCCTCTCCTTCACCTACACACACAGACACACACAGCACCATTCACCTCTCTGCACATTCCATCGCAGTACTATGCATGCACGCACACACACCACCACTCATCTCTCCAAACACACACAACAAACTTACATACAACAAAACACACACACAGCACCTCTCATCTCTCCGCATGCTCTCCCAGAGCTGAAGCATCACCATTGCCAGCAGCTTCCTCACTCTGGCATAGCCGGCTGCTGAATGATTACGTCATCCAGCGGCACTGCTGTTTGTGTGAGAGGAATCACGGGCAGAAAGCAGGATTGATCCCTGCAGCTCAGCTGCTATTTTCTCTTGTAGGTAGCGGAGCTGCAGGGATCACTCCCTGCCCACCACACATAAGGGTAATCTGGCCAGGGTCCCTGTTGTGAATTCTCTTTCAGAGCTCCCTCTAGTGGTTACTGTAGGTAGTGGAGCTGGCCAGATTGACAGAGGTCTGCCACCTGATGATGACGATGACGATTGGAGATCTGGG